>NC_069503.1:365894449-366071949 GCF_027579735.1 Bombina bombina | reverse complement strand
AAGTTTGTCGAAAATCTTTAGTTGCCTGTAAGTAGAACTTCAGAGCACTGACCACATCTAGATTATGCAAAAGACGTTGCTTCTTTGAAGAAGGATTAGGACATAAGGATGGAACAACAATCTCTTGATTGATATTCTTGTTAGAAACAACCTTAGGTAAAAACCCAGGTTTAGTACGCAGGACTACCTTGTCTGAATGAAAGATCAGATAAGGAGAATCACAATGTAAGGCAGATATCTCAGAGACTCTTCGAGCCGAGGAAATAGCCATCAAAAACAGAACTTTCCAAGATAAAAGCTTAATATCAATGGAATGAAGGGGTTCAAACGGAACACCCTGGAGAACTTTAAGAACCAAGTTTAAGCTCCACGGAGGAGCAACAGTTTTAAACACAGGCTTAATCCTAGCCAAAGCCTGACAAAAAGCCTGGACGTCTGGATTCTCTGCCAGACGCTTGTGTAAAAGAATAGACAGAGCAGAAATCTGTCCCTTTAGTGAACTAGCGGATAAGCCCTTTTCTAAACCCTCTTGTAGAAAAGACAATATCCTAGGAATCCTAACCTTACTCCATGAGTAACTCTTGGATTCACACCAATATAAATATTTACGCCATATCTTGTGGTAAATTTTTCTGGTAACAGGTTTCCGAGCCTGTATTAATGTATCAATAACCGAATCCGAAAACCCACGCTTTGATAGAATCAAGCGTTCAATTTCCAAGCAGTCAGCCTCAGAGAAATTAGGTTTGGATGGTTGAAAGGACCCTGAATTAGAAGGTCCTGCCTCAGGGGTAGAGACCATGGTGGACAGGACGACATGTCCACTAGGTCTGCATACCAGGTCCTGCGTGGCCAAGCAGGCGCTATCAGAATCACCAATGCTCTCTCCTGTTTGATCCTGGCAATCAGACGAGGAAGCAACGGAAAAGGTGGAAACACATAAGCTATGTTGAAAACCCAAGGGGCTGCTAGTGCATCTACCAGCACCGCTCCCGGGTCCCTGGACCTGGATCCGTAACAAGGAAGCTTGGCGTTCTGGCGAGATGCCATGAGACCCAGATCCGGTTTGCCCCAACGAAGAATCAGTTGGGCAAATACCTACGGGTGAAGTTCCCACTCCCCCGGATGAAAAGTCTGGCGCCTAAAAAAATCCGCCTCCCAGTTCTCCACGCCTGGGATGTAGATCGCTGACAGGTGGCAAGAGTGAGACTCTGCCCAGCGAATTATCTTCGAGACTTCCAACATCGCTAGGGAACTCTTGGTTCCCCCTTGATGATTGATGTAAGCCACAGTCGTGATGTTGTCCGACTGAAATCTGATAAACCTCAGTGTTGCCAACTGAGGCCAAGCTAGAAGAGCATTGAATATTGCCTTAATTCTAGAATGTTTATTGGGAGGAGTTTCTCCTCCTGAGTCCACGATCCCTGAGCCTTCAGGGAGTTCCAGACTGCTCCCCAGCCTAGTAGGCTGGCATCTGTTGTTACAATCGTCCAATCTGGTCTGCGAAAGGACATTCCTTTGGACAGATGAACCCGTGATAACCACCAGAGAAGAGAATCTCTGGTCTCCTGGTCCAGATTTAGCAAAGGGGACAGATCTGAGTAATCCCCGTTCCATTGACTTAGCATGCATAGTTGCAGCGGTCTGAGATTTAGGCGCGCAAATGGCACTATGTCCATCGCCGCGACCATTAAGCCGATCACTTCCATGCACTGAGCTACCGATGGGCTTGGAATGGAGTGAAGGACACGGCAAGCATTGAGAAGTTTTGATAGCCTGGACTCCGTCAGGTAAATCTTCATCTCTACAGAATCTATAAGAGTCCCTAGAAAAGGGACCCTTGTGAGTGGTAACAGAGAACTCTTTTCCACGTTCACTTTCCACCCATGCGACCTCAGAAATGCTAGAACTATCTCTGTATGAGACTTTGCATTTTGAAAACTTGACGCTTGAATCAGAATGTCGTCTAGGTACGGAGCCACCGCTATGCCTCGTGGTCTTAGTACCGCCAGAAGAGAGCCCAAAACCTTTGTAAAAATTCTCGGGGCCGTAGCCAACCCGAAGGGAAGCGCTATAAACTGGTAATGCCTGTCTAGAAAGGCAAACCTTAGGTACCGATAATGATCTTTGTGAATCGGTATGTGAAGGTAGGCATCCTTTAAATCCACTGTGGTCATATATTGACCCTCTTGGATCATGGGTAGGATGGTTCGAATGGTTTCCATCTTGAACGATGGAACCCTTAGGAATTTGTTTAAGATTTTTAAATCTAAGATTGGTCTGAAGGTTCCCTCTTTCTTGGGAACCACAAACAGATTTGAATAAAAACTTTGCCCCTGTTCCGTCCGCGGAACTGGGTGGATCACTCTCATCACTAAGAGGTCTTGTACACATTGTAGAAATGCCTCTTTTTTTACTAGGTTTGTTGATAACCTTGACAGATGAAACCTCCCTTGTGGAGGAGAAGTCTTGAAATCCAGAAGGTATCCCTGAGATATAATCTCCAGCGTACAGGGATCCTGTACATCTCTTGCCCAAGCCTGGGCGAAGAGAGAGAGTCTGCCCCCCACTAGATCCGTCTCCGGAAAGGGGGCCCTGACTTCATGCTGTCTTAGGGGCGGAAGTAGGCTTTCTGGCCTGCTTGCCCTTGTTCCATGACTGGTTGCTTTTCCAACCCTGTCTGTAACGAGCAGTAGTTCCTTCCTGTTTTGGAGCTGAGGAAGTTGATGCTGCTCCTGCCTTGAAATTACGAAAGGCACGAAAATTAGACTGTTTGGCCTTCGATTTGGCCCTGTCCTGAGGAAGGGTGTGGCCCTTACCTCCAGTAATGTCAGCAATAATTTCCTTCAAGCCGGGCCCGAATAAGGTCTGCCCTTTGAAAGGAATGTTTAGCAATTTAGACTTAGAAGTTACATCTGCTGACCAGGATTTAAGCCAAAGCGCTCTGCGCGCCTGTATGGCGAATCCGGAATTTTTAGCCGTAAGTTTGGTTAAATGCACTACGGCATCCGAAACAAACGCATTAGCCAGCTTAAGGGTTCTAATCTTGCTCAGAGACTCATCCAATGGTGCTGTGCGAATCGCCTCTTCCAGAGACTCAAACCAGAATGCCGCTGCAGCAGTGACAGGCGCAATGCATGCAAGAGGCTGTAATATAAAACCTTGTTGAATAAACATTTTCTTAAGATAACCCTCTAATTTTTTATCCATTGGATCTGAGAAAGCACAGCTATCCTCCACCGGGATAGTGGTACGCTTGGCTAAAGTAGAAACTGCTCCCTCCACCTTAGGGACCGTCTGCCATAAGTCTCTTGTGGTGGCGTCTATAGGGAACATTTTTCTAAATATCGGAGGAGGGGAAAAAGGCACACCGGGTCTATCCCACTCCTTACTAATAATCTCTGTAAGCCTCTTTGGTATAGGAAAAACGTCAGTACACACCGGCACCGCGTAGTATTTATCCAGCCTACATAATTTCTCTGGGATTGCCACCGTGTCACAATCATTCAGAGCCGCTAACACCTCCCCTAGCAACACGCGGAGGTTCTCAAGCTTAAATTTAAAATTTGAAATTTCTGAATCCGGTCTCCCCGAATCAGAACCGTCACCCACAGAATGAAGCTCTCCGTCCTCATGTTCTGCAAATTGTGACGCAGTATCAGACATGGCTCTCGTGTCATCGGCGCGCTCTGTCCTTAACCCAGAACTGTTGCGCTTGCCTCTTAACTCTGGCATATTGTATAACACTTCTTTCATAACATTAGCCATATCATGTAAAGTGGTTTGTAAGGGCCTTGATGTACTTGGCACCTCAATCTCACGCACCTCCCGAGCGGGAGACGAAGGTACTGACACGTGAGGAGAGTTAGACGGCATAACTGTCCCCTCGTTGTCTGGTGATAATTTTTTAAGCGGTACAGATTGATTTTTCAAAGTAACATCAATACAATTGGTACACATATTTCTATTGGGCTCCACAACGGCTTTTAAACATAATGAACAAGCAGATTCCTCTGTATCAGACATGTTTAAACAGACTAGCAATGAAGCTAGCAAGCTTGGAAAATACTTTCAATAAGTTTGCAAGCAATATAAAAAACGCTGCAGCGCTTTTAAAAAACACAGTTGAGTAACTAAAGAATAATTCAGTTATAGTCAACAATTCTTTAAATGTATTAATTAGCAGAGGATTGCACCCATTAGCAACCGGATGATTAACCCCTCAGTACCCAAAAAAACGTATATCAAATTAATATAAAACGTTTTTATCACAGTCTAACACACTGTCACAGGTCTGCTGTGACTGATTACCTCCCTCAAAAAACTAATTTTGAAGACCCCTGAGCTCTCTAGAGACGTCCTGGATCAAGGAGGAAGAAGCAGGAAGACTGTGCTAGAATTTTAACTGCGCAACAAGGCGCTAAAAAAGAGGCCCCTCCCGCTCATTTACAACAGTGGGAGACCTGATATAACGGTTTCTATGCAGAAATATACGTTAGCCATGTGGAAAAAAATTCATGCCCAAAGGATTTATCACCAAAGTACCTCACAAAACGAATAACATGCCAGTAAACGTTTTGAAAATAAACTTCTTTAAATGTCATGCAAAGTTATTACTAAGCCTGCAACCAGTCGCTACCACTGCAGATAAGGCTTAAACATTATTTCAGTATTAACAGTATTTTCACAGTCAAATTCTAGTCCCTAGAAAATAACTCTACTGTGCATACATTTATCAGCCTGATACCAGTCACTACTACTGCATTTAAGGCTGTACTTACATCATACGGGTAACAGCAGTATTTTCTTAGTCAATTCCATTCCCAGAAAATATTGTACTGCACATACCTCATTTGCGGTGGACCCCGCATGCTATTCCCATGTTCTGAAGTTACCCCACTTCTCAGAATGTCGAGAACAGCCAGTGGATCTTAGTTACGCCTGCTAAGATCATAGAAAACGCAGGCAGTTTCTTCTTCCAAATACTGCCTGAGATAGAAAAAAACAGCACACTCCGGTGCCATTTAAAATAACAAACTTTTGATTGAAGAATAATTAAGTAAAAACGCCAACTCCTCCAGCGACCTCCTTCTTTGTTGAGGGTTGCAAGAGAATGACTGGATATGACATGTGAGGGGAGGAGCTATATAGCAGCTCTGCTTGGGTGATCCTCTTGCAACTTCCTGTTGGGGAGGAGAATATATCCCATAAGTAATGGATGACCCGTGGACTGAACACACTTAACAAGAGAAAGGACACCTACACTTGGATATTTTGTAGTAATGGTTTGTATGATTCGTGTATAGGTATGTGCACATTTTATTGTTAACTTTATTTTCTTGTTTAACCACTTTATTGTAACATTTTTTTATTATATATATATATATATATATATATATATATATATGTTTTTACGATATGTCATTTACCATCTAATATTTTATAGCATTAAATTACCAATTACATATATACTTCTATGTTTTTGTGACACCATTGTCTTAATATCACTTATAGATTGTATAAACATTTTATTATTATTATCCCTTCATTTTTAATTTTTATTCCATTATTAAATCATTCTCGAATCGCTTAAGGATTAGTGCAGTGTGTAATTTTATGTTTTGTGTAGGATATAATTATTTCTGAACAGTGCTTTCAGTCTGGTCAAATATTAAGTTTGCGACTGCAGAGGTAATGGAAGAATCCATTTCATCATTATTCCTGGGGTTAAATATTTAATTCACAGTATAAGGCTCATACATTCTTTGTAATCCAAGGAAAGAATAAATAAGGAAAAAGATAAGTCAGACAAGACAAGTCCCTGCAACTATTCATATATCCACTTGCACTTAGTAATAGAGCAGGAAGAAAACATAAGAATACCACTGGTAGATTTTTGTTATTTATATATTTTATTATCTGTCCTTACTACAATATCCCTTCAGTGACTTGGTAGCCAAAAAAACAAAATTTATGTCTACCTGATAAATTTCTTTCTTTCTTGACACGAGTCCACGGATCATCATCCATTACTGTTGGGAATATCACTCCTGGCCAGCAGGAGGAGGCAAATAGCACCACAGCAAAGCTGTTAAGTATCACTTCCCTTCCCACAAACCCCAGTCATTCGACCAAGGGAAAGGAGAGAAAGGAAATAACACAAGGTGCAGAGGTGCCTGAGGTTTATACAACAAATACTGTCTGAAAAACAGGGAGGGCAGTGGACTCACCGTGTCAATAAATAAATACATTTATCAGGTAAGCATAAATTTTGTTTTCTTTCTAATGACATGGTGAGTCCATGGATCATCATTAATTACTGTTGGGAATCAATACCCAAGCTAGGGGACACAGATGATAAGGCAGGGACAAGACCGGTAACCTAAACAGAAGGCACCACTACTTGAAAAACCTTTCTCCCAAAAGAAGACTCAGCCGAGGAAAAAGAATCAACTATGAAAATTTGGACTAGATATGCAGAGAAAACAAAGTAACAGCCTTGCAAATCCATTCCCCAGAAGCCTCATTTAGTTAAAAGGGATGAACCAGGAATTGAACCCTAGTCTCTCAGGTCCCAGGCAGAAGGCATATCAACTATGCCACAGGCAGTGGGACTCCAAAAAAGAAGAGACAGTCCTATTGGAAAGAACTGAATTTTTTTCTGGAGACTGCTACCCAGTAGTCTCATAGACAAAACCAAACATACTTCTCTTACCAGAGAAAGAAAAACAGCAGAAACTTCCTGACCCCTTTGTTTCCTAGAGAAACAAACAGGGCAGAAGACTGGCGAAAATCCTTAGTCACCTGGAAATTTTTTTTTTTAAATCATGCATAACCTCCAAGTTGTGCAACAAACGTTCTCCAGAAAAGAAGAACTACGTCAAAGAAAAAGGAACAATTTCTTGAAAAATATTTTTGTCCGAAAACACTTTAGGAAAGAACCTAATGTAGTGCGAAAA
Organism: Bombina bombina; assembly: GCF_027579735.1. Classification (NCBI taxonomy): domain Eukaryota; kingdom Metazoa; phylum Chordata; class Amphibia; order Anura; family Bombinatoridae; genus Bombina; species Bombina bombina. The sequence continues at coordinate 366,064,990 of NC_069503.1, read as the reverse complement.
TCCGCCTCATTGGCATGAAAAAGATAAGGCGAATCACACTGCAAAGCAGAGAGTTCCAACACTCTCCGAGCAGATGAGATAGCAATAAGAAACAAAACCTTCCAAGATAATGATTTACTAATTATGGAATGCAATGGCTCAACCAGAGCCTGCTGCAAAACTTTAAGACAAAGATAAGACTCCCAGGAGGAGCAACAGACTTAAACATAGGCCTGATTCTGACCAACAAATTACACATCTGGCATGCCTGCCACACACTTATGCATGAATCTGTTCAGAGAACTGACTGACAAAACCTTTCTCCAGACCTTCCTGAATAAAGAATAAAATGCTAAATCCCTACTTTCAAGAAGAAGCCTATGGATTCACATCAATAAAGAAAATTAGCCATATCTTATGGTAAATGTTTCTCGTAATAGGCTTGCAAGCCTCCCCCCGCTTAGACAGGACTAAGCGTTCAATCTCCAAGTGATTAACTTCAGAGAAACGAAAAATGGATAAAAGAAAGAACTCTGAACCAAAAGGTCCTCCCTCAGAAGCAGACTCCAAGGTGGAAGAAAAGATCTCTCCACTAGGTCTGCATACTAGATCCAGTAAGGCCCCGCAGGAACTATTAGAATTACTAAAGCTCTCTCCTGGTAAAGGAGAAGAACGGAGGAAACAGGTAAACCCACCTGAAATCCCAAGGAACCGCCAAAGCATCTATCAGAACAGCCTGTGAATCTCTACACCATGGCAACTTGGCAATTCGACTAAACGTTAAATCCAACTCCGCACCCACCATTTGAGTGTGAAGTTGGGAAATCCCTCCGGAAGGAGTTCTCACCTCAGTCCACCTGCTCAGGAAACCTGCTTCCCAGTAGTCTACTCCTGGAATGCGGGTTGCAGATAGACAACAATTGTGAGCTTTCGCCCACTGAACAATCCAAGTTAATTCCTTCATGGCTAAGGAACTCAGAGTTCCTTGCTAGTGATTGATGAAAACTAATGAGGTGACATTGTCCGCCCGGAACCCTGCTAAGGACACCTGAGGCGAAGCCAACAGAGCATTGTAAATCGTTCCAACTTCCAGAAATGAAAAAGGAGAGCAGACACTTTCGAGTCCATAACTTAAACAAGACCAGACTAAAGACAAGACTAAATCCCAGCCCAGTAGGATGGCGTCCGTGGTCATAACCCTCAGGAATGTCTCACAAAACACACGCGCTAAGACAGCTACTCCTGAGAAACCACTATGCAATAGAGACTCTTCTCGAACAGATCTAGATCTATCCTGGGACAGATCCGAATATTTTCCATTCTATTGAAAACAGCAAAGGGAAAGATGTCCAAGATAACCCTCAGACCCATTCCCCTTATACCCTGAGTCACTGAAATTGAAGGCAAAAACAACTGCAGCTGGATCCAAACTCCCAACCTTCTGGTTGACAAAAGGCTAAACCTTGATTATCTGACCTCTGATAGAATCTTCACCTATGATAGAGAATCTAATAAGGTCCCTAAATCACCCTTGTAGAAGGGACAAAATAACTTTTCCAAATTAATTTCCCATCCATGGGAAGAAGATTGAACAAAATTTCAAGAAAGAGAGAGCTCAAAGAAGGATGATATCTGAAGAAGAGCATCCTTGTAATACCTCAAAACCTAAACATCTTTCTAAGATGACAAGACTCAGAAACTTGAGCAGATCCTGATAAAGAGAACAATAAACACACATTCTTCAAGTCTATGTTCATTTTGACCAGGTCGTTTTGAACTAAAGGAGATTGTATACTACTTTGAAGGACAAAACCTGAGGAACTTGAGGTAAATACCTAGAGTCCGTTCCCAAACAGGGACTGGAACTATCACTCCTGGAGAGGAAGTCCCTGAATTCAGTTCAGGAAAAGCATCTCATCATACTTGGATTGCAGGCCCCTGTGAGGAAACCTTAGATAGGATTCCAAGAAACACGACTAATCCTTCCTTTAGTCTTATTCTCCTTATGAGTGGAAGAAAAACCTTCTTTCACCCGCAAAGTCAGGAGACAATTAAGCCAGCTAAGACCAAACAAGGACTCAACCTTAAAAGAAAAACGCCAGAAGCGTGGAATTGGAAGAAACATAAAATATTGAACCTGCAACTGCAGAACTAAAAAAGCCTAAGCTGAACTGCTAAGCCACAGGTAGGCTTCTCGTCTGAACCAGATTTCAGCCACAAACCCCGACGGACTAGCACAGCAAGTATAATAAAACAAAACATTGTTCGAAAAGAACAATTAAATCTACAGCTTCTCATCCAAGGATCCGAAAAAGAATACCATAAGGATCGAAGTTCTATGATTCGTAGTAGAAAAATATCCCTCTGGGGGGCGGAGCCTTTAGCTAAAGCGGCAGGATGCATTTATGTGGAGCTCCTGGCTTTAATTGTCTTTAAAAGCCTTAATTGCAAGATATTCTTCTTAAACAGGGTAAAGCTATACTCTGTAATAGCCTGTGAAGACTTGAAGTACAAATCCACATCGAGAGTGCTGATCGCCTATGTTCTTTAGCTGTGCCACAAAGTGATCGCTACCTTCTGCAAGGCCGACCATCTGCGTAGCCAGGGCTGCCGCATTATACCCCCCCCCCCCCAGGAAACTGGGTTACAAGGCAGATGTTTAACGCTGCTTCAAAAATTTTCTAAATGGGGTGATAGTACTAGAGCTGTACATAAGACACGTTAAATCACAGCTTTATTGCATTCATACAAACAACAGGTCAGATGGAGTCCAGTATTAATGCAACGCTTGAAGCCGTGACCCACTTACTAGATGAGCACTTTGCAAGACTGTTACATGTATGTTCCACTGCATGGGATGATCTACGGGCAGTCGCAGTGTGAAGTGGTATCAAGCATCCTATGGCCAAAGGAAAAATCAGGACAGAATATGGAGGGAACAGTACACATGTGCACTTTTTAGATCAAGAGGTGCCCTCGAGACATGACCAAGCTCCGGCTAAGATTAGTGCCATATATACCCCCCAGCAGACTACCGAACTCGAGCAAGCTGCGACAGAAGGAGGAGGAGATGGTGCTTTAGGACCTCAGTGTCCGTTAATTATACCCGGCAGCAACAAGCAAGATCTAGAGTTACCTACTGCGCAATATGTAGCGTGGAGCTTTAAAGATACAACACAAGCATCACACGTGCAGGAAAATTCTTGGACTGGGAACCCCTCACTAGTTCAAATGAACTTCCAGCAGAATCAGAGTAACTCCACTACATACCAAAGGGCTTTGATAAAAACCGCAACCGATGGCAAGCAGGATCCAGGATTCTTTGCTGCACAGGCTGTAGTATGGAGCAGAGAAGCTAAGGCACAAGCATCACACCCTTGCAAAGATTCCCGGTCTGAGAGTTTTGTCATTGCCCAAAGGAACTTTCAGCATTATGGATACTCTTCTACTGCATACCATTGGACCCTGGTTAAGCTTGGAATCGGGTAAGCTGAGTGTACTGGGTCTGGTATACATCTATGCCCATAGCGTATCATGATCCCTCCAAATGACAATACAACTTGGTTCCAAATTTTTATTTTATTCTTCTTTTCCTCTTGCTGTGAAGTTTAGCAGTGTACATCAGCTAACTTTTATTGTCTGTTATTTTTTTCTGTATCAGTGCCTGTTTTAAGATACACTCTGCATTAGGCTATTTATTATTTACTGTGCCTATTTGTTCTCTACTGCCTACTATGCCTCCATGTTATTGTCAATTCCCTTTCTCCCCATATAACCTTAATTATGTGTGGCCTTTACATATCAAGTGGCAACGTGTTGACTCCTCAGGACATTCTATAGACCTGAAGCCCTAGCAACAATAGCATAAAAATGCTTTCATATTCTGTAGCATTTAATGGTTGAGCTACACCCTTACTCCTGACTTATTACCTAGAGTATAATTTGTTCATACTATAATACTAGATGGGCCCTTTTGTCTTGCAAAATCTAACATAAAATAACATACTGACACTAGGTCTCTACAAGAGGTTTCAATAGAAGGAAGTGCACAAAAAGATTATTTCTTACCTCACAAAGACTAGCTCAGATATTTACTTTGCTGTGGCCAGAGGGAAACGTATGATGGAGCTCTCTATCCCGTTAATCAGCCACAGAGGTAACATTCTAGTATACCTTTACACCCTATAAGCACATAGGCCCTTAATGTCATAGCTCTAGGATGTTTATCTATTCTACTATGTTAGTTGACCTTATAAGCTAGAAGTTAGAAAACTCATCGCCTATCAGGTAACATCAAGTACTATTTCCATCACTGTGCCTCCATTTAACGTGGAATCATATATATTCTAGATAAGCCACTACGAATCTCTATTTGTTTACCATTTTAAGTGTACATTGTTGTTTGATTTTCATAGCAGCTGTATGAGTTCAGAGATAGATTTCACAGCTCCTGCTTCCATTGGAAGTTACAGAAATAAATCCTAAGAGAAAAGGTTAATCACCCCATTGTATACATTAACAGGCCCATAACAAGTTGCAACTCCATATATATTTCAGTTTATCCATGTTTGATTCTCATTGGTTATTGTGAGGACATAACTCCATATCTCTCTCTAGCATGATATACACATCACACATTTGTTTTATGTAACACAAGGTCGAATATAAAAGGAAAAAATTAGATTCATCATTTGAGATCCAAAAGTGGTCTCATATTATTCATGGTCGCCCCTGTAACCTCGTGTTTACAATAATACTAGAGGTCCAAGAGTGGCCTCAGCTGCTAATTAGAGGACATATAGTTTGATTAGCAAGCACTGTACTCATTAATGTTGAATATGGACATAGCTGCTCACTTTGTTTATTGTACCTTGACTTTATAAGTTATGTACGTGGAAATTATTTATTTATGCAGATTATATGACTATGTAATGTTTGCTTGCTTTGCTTTGAATCTCAATAAAAAAAAAAAAATATCCCTCTACTAAAGACACTGTGCATTTAAGGAGTCAGCTACAGGAAAATCCCTTGAGGGACGGAAGACAAGGAGAAAGATATCCATAGCTTCTCCTAATACTGGGAAAAATTCCAAAGCATGTCTAGAAACACTTCCTTATCAAAGGGAACATCACTAAAATGATAGCGTTCACAAACTCTCAAAGGTTGACAACGACAAGGGAATCAATGTTGTCCAAGTAGCCAAAACCTACTTTACAATACACAAGGCGATCAGGCATACATCGGAAATATATGACTTCAGCATCAGATGAAGGAATTAAACTGTCGAAATCTGAGATTTCACCCTCAGAAACCTACCGGCAAAATCTCTTCAACTCAGAAGAGAAAGCAACCTGCGTAGAAGAATGTGGAGCAGAAACCTTACCATCCAAAAAAATAAATAAAATATATCCTCTTGCATATTTCCTGAAGATAAGGAAACAGGCAAAGCCGCAGATGTCGCAAAGGACACCTGAACAGCAAACTTTGTAAGCAAAACATACTCCTCCAAGAGATTGAGAGGAACCGCAGGGCAGAGGTTTGGGACAGATAAGGAGAAAACTGTTTCATTGCCTAAACAGTATCATCCTGGGAGATATGAGGCTCAGAGGTTTAGCATATATTCCAGAGATACCGAAGCTGTAAAAATTGCAAGCAAGCGCAATCCTCCTTGAGATTAAGAGGAACCACAGGGCACTGCCTGTGACACCATTAAAGCTTGAGAACTATATGAGAAGCTGTTGCAATATCTAAACAGCATAATCCTGGGAGAAAATGAGGTGCTGAGGCAGTGACCCAACTGTACACACAATATTTTTTATAATTTGTCCTACCCGTATAGGGAAAACAAAAACAGAAAAGGGAAATATTTTACTGCTTACATAGTCAAACTAATCAAGCAGAACATAAAATTATAGACACATTCATATTATTTATCCCTCAAGTACATTTGTCCCACTTAGAGTCTTTATTAAAGACAACATTCATACTGCTAAAAGAAAAAAACAAACAGTGCATGGAACTTTTTACAAAGGATTTAAAATACTATTTCATAAGTAAATCCTTCAGGTCTAAGCGTAGTCCCTTGGTACATAATGAATAAAACGCCTATTGTGGCTTCTAAACGTTAGACAACAGATCCTCTTAAAATAAATGTAAAACTTTAAACACAAGAGCGCCGCTCCGATCTCCACCTAGAGGACGAGGCGGAACCACAGAATATATTCTTAGAAACCAAAATGGCACCGCTCCGTGTCTGTGAAGGAGGATGCGGGAACAAACACTGCAAGAAGATGAAGCGCGCATACATCGCGTTTCTTCCGGCCATAAGGAAAAGCAACCCTCACACTGAGTTCCTCCTTCCTCTCAAACAAAATCGGAAGATAAGAACACCAACACATAAAAGCAAATGCGTCAGAAAGGGAGAGCGAGCTCTCCTCTAGAAAATAAAGACATAAATATCGTATATGTGATCTCCTCATTTCTCCTCTAATAAAATCCAAAATACATAGGGATTTGAACTGACAACCTCCAGTCCTTAACCCATGTCTAAAACACTGAACTAAAATTTCCTTATACATAAGAAATTGATAACTATTATATGATTAATCTAAGCCTCCAATTAGGGTTAACCCCTTCTATCATGAAGTTAACTCCTAAGTCTCCCCAATCACATTAAAAGTGCCTGCTCACTTATTTTTATTATTATCGGTTAGCGCCAACAGATTCCGCAGCGCTATTAACAAAGACGGAGTACAACAAAACAATTATAGGGATCAAATAGGTAGAGGGCCCTGCCAAGAGTTGCACTGTTGTAGTCAGCTATTGAGAAGGTGATCAACAAACAGCTGGACTCTTAGGCTTTCATGCTAAGGGGGTTCAGGGGATAGCAATGGAGGAGAGGAACTGGTATAAAGAAAGGTTAGCGTAGGTTGTATGCATCCCTGAACAGTAGAGTCTTTAGGGAGCACTTGAAGCTTTTAAAACTAGAAGAGAGTCTTGTGGAGCGAGGCAGAGAGTTCCACAAGATGGGAGCCAGTCTGGAGAAGTCCTGTAAACGGGAGCGTGATGAGGTGACAAGAGAGGAGGAGAGGAGGAGGTCGTGAGCAGAGCAAAGGGGACGGGAGGGAGAGTATCTGGAGACAAGGTCTGAGATATAGGGGGGAGCAGTGCAGATGAGGGCTTTGTATGTCAGAATGAGAATTTTGTGTTTGATCCTAGAGGCAAGAGGAAGCCAGTGAAGAGATTGGCAGAGAGGTGCAGCAGATGAAGAGCGACGTGTAAGGAAGATGAGTCTGGCAGAGGCATTCATTATGGATTGTAAAGGAGCTAGGTGGTAGGTGGAGAGACCAGAGAGGACAGAGTTGCAGTAATCGAGGCGGGAGAGAATGAGAGAGTGGATTAAAATCTTAGTTGTATCTTGTGTAAGGAAGTGTCTAATTTTGTCAGAAATTGTCCTTATTAAGGATTTATTTGTCCCAAAATAAATACAGATAGGGCTGAGCCCTTGCAGTGCCAGCCTCCTAGCACCAGAAAACAAAAGGTACTTACCTGTATATTCAGCTGTCCGGCAGGACAGTTCACCCGCATGAGAGGATACCCCTCCTCACAGAGACCTGTGGAAAACAAGAAAAGACAGAGTAGACCTACTCTGGCTTTCCAGACATAGAGCAGCAAAAATCTTAGGAAAACGCAGCAAGGGCCACCTTACAAGTCCCTAACTGCTTTAAAGCAACCACTGCCCTACTGAAGAGACTAACGTGGAGTATGGCTAGACCCAGACTTGAGAAGTTCAGAGTAAACCTACTCTGTCATTCAAAATAATAAAATCTTGCTTGAAGTAAAAGAAATCCAATCTCTTCAGACACCTAAAACTTCACCTCTTCCTAGTACAGCAGGCAAAGAGAATGACTGGGGTTTGTAGGAAGGGAAGTGATACTTAACAGCTTTGCTGTGGTGCTCTTTGCCTCCTCCTGCTGGCCAGGAGTAATATTCCCAACAGTAATTGATGATGATCCATGGACTCACCGTGTCATTAGAAAGAAACAAAGTTAGAGATTTGGAATCAACATACAACACATATTTAACACATTTATTAGCATCTAAGAGAAATTCTTCACAGGGTGTTGAGTCTATAGGCTGCACTTGCTTATCAACTAATTAGAAATTACACTTGTGATTTTATCAAAACTATTAATACAATCAAACATATAAAATTTAATAAGGGACTTCATAAATAATAAAAAAAGAATGATAAAAAATGAACAAGTGTGTTGCCAGACTCAAACTTCATCATTGTGCATAACAAGCCTTCTCTACTTGTTACAAAGGGAAAGCTGCTTCAGCAAATGAGCACAACGCTACAGAAACCTTTTTCTTTGGTTTGCTGGAGGGCAAAACACAAAGGTCAAAAAGAACACCCTGCTAATTAAAGTGCCTCACATGACTAGGAAAAAAGAAGCATCTGTCATATGTAATGTTCCTGCCAAGAGTAATACAGTTAGAAATGCAAAATATGAGGTAAAGGTGGGTGACATCAGTGAGCTAACACTTTAGACTATAAGACAGGAATCAAAAGTTGTGACAGGTTGCTTAATTATCTTCAATCACAGACAGAGGGGACCTAAGTGCAAGGCTGAGGTATATTTTTCTCCCTTATGGGTGCTGAGGGCTAAAATCATGCCTGTCTAAGCACTGATCAGTTTCTACAAAGGTTAATAGCAATTAAACACAGCAAACTACACCAAATGAGAAACAGGTCATGATACAACTGTACTGAAAAGAGCAGGATACTCAGCTTTTAAGTATTTCTCATCAAATCATCCTACCAAGATCAAGCAACCTGGCAGCAGAAATGTGAAATAGCAAATCTAGCAAATGTGCTGACATTTGAATTAAACGGAGGTAGACATCCTTTTTTTTTTTTTTAAGAAATTCAAAGAGTACGTAATGTTCTGCATTACAAGCGCACAATTACCATATCCACCCATGTTAATAAGAGGTTACTTTACAACGATAGTGGGTATGACACTCAAGGATGACTGCCTTTAATATGAGGTTAATAAAAGGACATTGTAGTAAAAATACCAAAATTAATAGGGTTATGCAGGATAAACATAAAGTTTGTCACATACATGTATTAACTTGCAGCTTAAACATGGAAAGCAAGTTTTAAACTACTCCCTGTATTCAATCTTTTTTGCAAGCAGATGACCGTGTCTCTAAATCTTGTGCAGACTCATGGTTCCATATTAACATGAAGTAGTGCGTTGGATCTGTACACTTTGACATTAAGTGCAGATGCACACAGGTGGAGACATCACCACTTCTGAAAGTACAGCTTATGCATATTTGGCCTCTTAAGTACCATTTTCACGGCCTGGGAGTTAAGGGGTTCAAAAAAGGGACAGATTTGAAAATAATGCATATTAATGCTATAAAGTAACACAGTAGCAGAAAGTGTGAGATACATTCCATAGTTAACTTCCCTTTTATAGTTATGCTATGTTTATCTTGTGACTGCTAGTTATGTAACTTTATTGCGGAGCCCTCAGTAGGGACTGTGTTGCAACGAGCCTTGAGCTAAGCAAAATTTTGCACATGGACTTCAAGCTTAGTAAATGGTCTTATACACACTCATTACTCCTAACGTGGACTTATTTTAAAAATTCTGCACATGCGCATGATATCCTAATTTACATAATGTAACATAAATGGGCCCTCTTTTACATGTATAGTATCGGGCGGAGCAACAGGACATTGAGCTGTGAGTAATACAGTTATAATATGGTATAAATATTATTATGGCTAAGCTTCCCTCCCATGTGCATCAGAAAATGTGTCAGACATATAGCGCTTCCCTTGTTGCATGTTAGGAATGTTTAATGTCCCAGATTTACTCATGTGTCTGAATGGTTTAGAGGGTTTGGGAGCACGTTCCCTCTAAGGTGTGCATGTGTGTTTTTTTAAGATAGCTCACAGCGATGCTGAAAATGTGCATACTTATTTGAGATAAGTAGTTTTTAAAAAAATAAATTAATGGCGAAGGTCTGGCATTAGCCTTTAAACTTAGGACGGTATACTTACTTTAAATTGATTTACCCGCACGCAGACTAACCATTTAAATGGGGCATCAGGTGGGTGGAGCATATGCCGGGCTGGCTAACAAATCTTTGATCACTACTGAGTAAAACACGGCAGCCAGCCAGGGCATATGGCTAAGGACTGGGCAGACAGAAGTCATTGGCCTCCTAGACCAGGGTTCAACTTAGCCCCCTGCCCACCCCTGCTGCAAGATGCAAGACATAAGGAGAGAGAGGCATAGTTGAAGAAGTAGCCACAAAGTAAACACTGAACTGTGTGCATCGTTATGCAGAGTACTCACATTAGAGAGACTGATGTGATGCTTGTGTGTTAATATTAATATAATACAGAAATAAATAGATCTCTTATTTAAATCTTTTTTTTTTGTCAGTATGCATGTTATGCTTGATATGTGTAACTATATGTATTTTGTGTAGTATTTTTGCACTGTTTAGAAGCGTGTAAAGTTTTATCAGTAGCTTTATACTACAGTACAAGATGAAGTGTTATGATAAAGCTACTAGACACTACGTAACCAAAAATGACAAATTAAAGGGGAGTGTGCAAAATAGAGACACACTATATAGTAAGTGCACAAAGAAGGTTCACAAAACAATTTGTATTCTAAATATTTAATTTTGTGCACATGGTGGAACCTTTTGTATAATTGTATTTCTTTTGTTTTCTGAAAGCTCCTGGGACAGTATATACCATGTTTCATATAACTGCATGCAGTAGACAATACTATAAAGGATAAAATGCACAGATACTGATATAAAAATCCAGTATAAAACCTTTTAAAAACTTTCTTAGAAGCTCCCTATTTAGCACTGTTAATGAGGTTAGGCTGGGACACCCAGTGCAAGGGGCTGGGAAACCACAATGAGCAGACCTCCCCCACTTCCCTGCATATGAAAAGACCCATTAAACAAACAGGAGCAAGTTTGAATCTGTAGACATCAGTATAACTTTGGGGCTTGGTAAGGAGTCTGAAAATCAGCACAATGTTATTGAAAAATAAGCAAAACTATACATTGTTACCAAAACACTCCCAGGTGGGCTATATAAATGGATACTTTACAAAACATTTATGCAAAGAAAAAACTAAATGTACAATGTCCCCTTAAGCAAAAAGGCAGCAAATTACACACAGATATGCACGTTATTTCATGGTGCATATAGAGAGCAGGGTTTTATTTATCAGCAGTTATACACAGTAAAAGAAAAAAGGGCAGTTTTAAATAATGCATATAAAAGATCGAGCAATAGGGATATAGTATTTTAGTGAGAGATGCTTAATCCACATTTGTTTAATTCATAATTAACAGCCAGATCACTTATAACCTTGTGATTTCTACCCCGATTATACATATATACTATATGCTTAAACATGTTATCATGCTGGTAAAACACAAAGGTGTGGTTAGGCCACTCTCCAGTGCTTTTAATCTGACTTTTCTCATCCTGTCCTGCTACTCTTCAACAAAAGTGAGTTAATTTCGGGGGGGGGGGGGGGGGGGGGGGTCTGAGTGGATCCAATGTATTTTCCTGGGTCTGTGTACACATGTAGGTTAGTACTATTTATCTTGCTAGAAAATTCCCAATTTTTTAGTTTATGAAGAAATACGTAGATATCTTTATCTTTCTTTTAATCAGCATAGCAAACATCAACTGAGTGTCAAAGCCAGCCAAGGTTGCTACCAGATCATCACAGTAAGTGGTTCAGCATCCCTCTAAGCTGTCATTTGATATGTGCTGTAATGGAAATTACACAATAGCATTTGTGTTACTTTGCGAGTGTTCAGCAAGTGCCCTATTCTTCTTCTTAACGCTAGCAATACATGTGCTACCAAACAAATTAATCAGAAGGTTCATGCACTAATAACTTCCATATGCTAATAGATCTAGCAGTAAAGATAAGGGATACTTCTTAGTGTAAAACAGAATTTATGCTTACCTGATAAATTACTTTCTCCAACGGTGTGTCCGGTCCACGGCGTCATCCTTACTTGTGGGATATTCTCTTCCCCAACAGGAAATGGCAAAGAGTCCCAGCAAAGCTGGTCACATGATCCCTCCTAGGCTCCGCCCACCCCAGTCATTCGACCGACGGACAGGAGGAAATATATATAGGAGAAACCATATGATACCGTGGTGACTGTAGTTAGAGAAAATAATTCATCAGACCTGATTAAAAAACCAGGGCGGGCCGTGGACCGGACACACCGCTGGAGAAAGTAATTTATCAGGTAAGCATAAATTCTGTTTTCTCCAACTTTGGTGTGTCCGGTCCACGGCGTCATCCTTACTTGTGGGAACCAATACCAAAGCTTTAGGACACGGATGAAGGGAGGGAGCAAATCAGGTCACCTAAATGGAAGGCACCACGGCTTGCAAAACCTTTCTCCCAAAAATAGCCTCCGAAGAAGCAAAAGTATCAAATTTGTAAAATTTGGCAAAAGTGTGCAGTGAAGACCAAGTCGCTGCCTTACATATCTGGTCAACAGAAGCCTCGTTCTTGAAGGCCCATGTGGAAGCCACAGCCCTAGTGGAGTGAGCTGTGATTCTTTCAGGAGGCTGCCGTCCGGCAGTCTCATAAGCCAATCGGATAATGCTTTTAAGCCAAAAGGAAAGAGAGGTAGAAGTCTCTTTTTGACCTCTCCTTTTACCAGAATAAACAACAAACAAGGAAGATGTTTGTCTGAAATCTTTAGTAGCCTCTAAATAGAATTTTAGAGCACGGAATACGTCCAAATTGAGTAACAAACGTTCCTTCTTTGAAACTGGATTCGGACACAAAGAAGGTACAACTATCTCCTGGTTAATATTTTTGTTGGAAACAACTTTCGGAAGAAAACCAGGCTTAGTACGCAAAACCACCTTATCTGCATGGAACACCAGATAGGGCGGAGAACAATGCAGAGCAGATAACTCTGAAACTCTTCTAGCAGAAGAAATTGCAACCAAAAACAAAACTTTACAAGATAATAACTTAATATCTACGGAATGTAAGGGTTCAAACGGAACCCCTTGAAGAACTGAAAGAACTAGATTTAGACTCCAGGGAGGAGTCAAAGGTCTGTAAACAGGCTTGATCCTAACCAGAGCCTGAACAAATGCTTGAACATCTGGCACAGCTGCCAGTCTTTTGAGAAGTAAAACAGATAAAGCAGAGATCTGTCCCTTCAGAGAACTTGCAGATAATCCTTTCTCCAAACCTTCTTGTAGAAAGGATAGAATCTTAGGAATTTTTATCTTGTTCCATGGGAATCCTTTAGATTCACACCAACAGATATATTTTTTCCATATTTTATGGTAAATTTTTCTAGTTACAGGCTTTCTAGCCTGAATCAGAGTATCTATTACAGAATCTGAAAACCCACGCTTTGATAAAATCAAGCGTTCAATCTCCAAGCCGTCAGTTGGAGGGAAACCAGATTCGGATGTTCGAATGGACCCTGAACAAGAAGGTCCTGTCTCAAAGGTAGCTTCCATGGTGGAGCCGATGACATTCACCAGGTCTGCATACCAAGTCCTGCGTGGCCACGCAGGAGCTATCAAGATCACCGAGGCCCTCTCCTGATTGATCCTGGCTACCAGCCTGGGGATGAGAGGAAACGGTGGGAATACATAAGCTAGGTTGAAGGTCCAAGGTGCTACTAGTGCATCTACTAGGGTCGCCTTGGGATCCCTGGATCTGGACCCGTAGCAATGAACCTTGAAGTTCTGACGAGACGCCATCAGATCCATGTCTGGAATGCCCCATAATTGAGTTATTTGGGCAAAGATTTCCGGATGGAGTTCCCACTCCCCCGGATGGAATGTCTGACGACTCAGAAAATCCGCTTCCCAATTTTCCACTCCTGGGATGTGGATCGCAGACAAGTGGCAGGAGTGATCCTCCGCCCATTGAATTATCTTGGTCACTTCTTTCATCGCCAGGGAAGTCCTTGTTCCCCCCTGATGATTGATATATGCAACGGTCGTCATGTTGTCTGACTGAAACCTTATGAATTTGGCCTTTGCTAGTTGAGGCCAAGCTCTGAGAGCATTGAATATCGCTCTCAGTTCCAGAATGTTTATCGGGAGAAGAGACTCTTCCCGAGACCATAGACCCTGAGCTTTCAGGGATTCCCAGACCGCGCCCCAGCCCACTAGGCTGTCGTCGGTCGTGACAATGACCCACTCTGGTCTGCGGAAGCTCATTCCCTGTGACAGATTGTCCAGGGTCAGCCACCAACGGAGTGAATCTCTGGTCTTTTGATCTACTTGAATCGTCGGAGACAAGTCTGTATAATCCCCATTCCACTGTCTGAGCATGCACAGTTGTAATGGTCTTAGATGAATTCGTGCAAAAGGAACTATGTCCATTGTTGCAACCATCAATCCTATTACTTCCATGCACTGCGCTATGGAAGGACGAGGAACAGAATGAAGTACTTGACAAGAGCTTAGAAGTTTTGATTTTCTGGCCTCTGTCAGAAAAATCCTCATTTCTAAGGAATCTATTATTGTTTCCAAGAAGGGAACTCTTGTTGACGGGGACAGAGAACTTTTTTCTTTGTTCACCTTCCATCCGTGAGATCTGAGAAAGGCTAGGACGATGTCCGTATGAGCCTTTGCTTTTGACAGGGACGACGCTTGAATCAGGATGTCGTCCAAGTAAGGTACTACTGCAATGCCCCTTGGTCTTAGAACCGCTAGAAGGGACCCTAGTACCTTTGTGAAAATCCTTGGAGCAGTGGCTAATCCAAATGGAAGTGCCACAAACTGGTAATGCTTGTCCAGAAAAGCGAACCTTAGGAACTGATGATGTTCCTTGTGGATAGGAATATGTAGGTACGCATCCTTTAAATCCACGGTAGTCATAAATTGATTTTCCTGGATAGTAGGTAGGATCGTTCGAGTAGTTTCCATTTTGAACGATGGTACCCTGAGAAATTTGTTTAGGATCTTTAGATCCAAAATTGGTCTAAATGTTCCCTCTTTTTTGGGAACTATGAACAGATTGGAATAAAATCCCATTCCTTGTTCTCTTATTGGAACTGGATGTATCACTCCCATCTTTAACAGGTCTTCTACACAATGTAAGAATGCCTGTCTCTTTATTTGGTTTGAAGATAATGGAGACCTGTGGAACCTTCCCCTTGGGGGTAGTTCCTTGAATTCCAGGAGATAACCTTGAGAAACTATTTCTAGCGCCCAAGGATCCTGAACATCTCTTGCCCAAGCCTGAGCAAAGAGAGAAAGTCTGCCCCCCACTAGATCCGGTCCCGGATCGGGGGCTATCCCTTCATGCTGTTTTGGTAGCAGTGGTAGGCTTCTTGGCCTGCTTACCCTTGTTCCAGCCTTGCATTGGTTTCCAGGCTGGTTTGGGTTGTGAAGTATTACCCTCTTGCTTAGAGGATACAGAATTAGAGACTGGTCCGTTTCTGCGAAAGGGACGAAAATTAGGCTTATTATTAGCCTTAAAAGACCTATCCTGTGGGAGGGCGTGGCCCTTTCCCCCAGTGATGTCTGAAATAATCTCTTTCAAATCAGGTCCAAATAATGTTTTACCTTTGAAAGGAATGTTAAGCAATTTTGTCTTGGAAGACACATCCGCTGACCAAGACTTTAGCCAAAGCACTCTGCGCGCCACGACAGCAAACCCTGAATTTTTCGCCGCTAATCTAGCTAATTGCAAAGCGGCATCTAAAACAAAAGAGTTAGCCAATTTAAGTGCTTGAACTCTGTCCATAACCTCCTCATACGAAGATTCTTTACTGAGCGATTTTTCTAGCTCCGCGAACCAGAACTACGCTGCCGTAGTGACAGGAACAATGCATGAAATTGGTTGTAGAAGGTAACCTTGCTGTACAAAAATATTTTTAAGCAAACCCTCTAATTTCTTATCCATAGGATCTTTGAAAGCACAACTATCTTCGATAGGAATAGTAGTGCGTTTGTTTAGAGTAGAAACCGCCCCCTCGACCTTGGGGACTGTCTGCCATAAGTCCTTTCTGGGGTCGACTATAGGAAATAATTTCTTAAATATAGGGGGGGGAACAAAAGGTATGCCGGGCCTTTCCCACTCTTTATTTACTATGTCCACCACCCGCTTGGGTATAGGAAAAGCGTCGGGGGGCACCGGAACCTCTAGGAACTTGTCCATCTTACATAATTTCTCTGGAATGACCAAATTGTCACAATCATCCAGAGTAGATAACACCTCCTTAAGCAGTGCGCGGAGATGTTCTAATTTAAATTTAAATGTCACAACATCAGGTTCAGCTTGATGAGAAATTTTTCCTGAATCTGAAATTTCTCCATCAGACAAAACCTCCCTCATGGCCCCTTGAGATTGGTGTGAGGGTATGTCAGAACAGTTATCATCAGCGTCCTCTTGCTCTTCAGTGTTTAAAACAGAGCAATCGCGCTTTCTCTGATAAGTAGGCATTTTGGATAAAAGATTTGCTATGGAGTTATCCATTACAGCCGTTAATTGTTGCATGGTAATAAGTATTGGCGCACTAGATGTACTAGGGGCCTCCTGTGTGGGCATAACTGGTGTAGACACAGTAGGGGATGATGTAGTATCATGTTTACTCCCCTCATTTGAGGAATCATCTTGGGCAATATCATTATCTGTTGCATTACTGTCCTTACTTTGTTTGGACACTATGGCACAATTATCACATAAATTTAAATGGGGAGACACATTGGCTTTCATACATATAGAACATAGCTTATCTGATGGTACAGACATGTTAAACAGGCTTAAACTTGTCAACAAAGCACAAAAAAACGTTTTAAAATAAAACTGTTACTGTCACTTTAAATTTCAAACTGAAAACACTTTATTACTGAATATGTGAAAAAGTATGAAGGAATTGTTCAAAATTCACCAAAATTTCACCACAGTGTCTTAAAGCATTAAAAGTATTGCACACCAAATTTCAGAGCTTTAACCCTTAAATTAACGGAACCGGAGCCGTTTTTACATTTAACCCCTATACAGTCCCAGAATGAGGCTCTGTCTATAACTAGAAAGGCCCCCATCTGAAAAAGGTGTCCAACACAGTGCCTGACGTTTTTCTAAACGTTCCCCAAGATTATAATACCAATAATTAGTTAGAATCTGCATAATATGCCTAGTAAAGCAATTGTTTTAGCCCAGAAAAATGTCTACCAGTTTTTAAGCCCTTTTTGAAGCCCTTTATTCTTTTATGTTTAACTAAGAAAATGGCTTACCGGTCCCCATGAGGGGAAATGACAGCCTTCCAGCATTACATGGTCTTGTTAGAAATATGGCTAGTCATACCTTAAGCAGAAAAGACTGCTAACTGTTTCCCCCAACTGAAGTTACTTCATCTCAACAGTCCTGTGTGGAAACAGCAATCGATTTTAGTTACTGTCTGCTAAAATCATCTTCCTCTTACAAACAGAAATCTTCATCCTTTTCTGTTTCAGAGTAAATAGTACATACCAGCACTATTTTAAAATAACAAACACTTGATAGAAGAATAAAACTACATTTAAACACCAAAAAACTCTTAACCATCTCCGTGGAGATGTTGCCTGTGCAACGGCAAAGAGAATGACTGGGGTGGGCGGAGCCTAGGAGGGATCATGTGACCAGCTTTGCTGGGACTCTTTGCCATTTCCTGTTGGGGAAGAGAATATCCCACAAGTAAGGATGACGCCGTGGACCGGACACACCAATGTTGGAGAAATACGTTTTTTTGGTTGTTTTGTGTGTGTGCTGTTTTTGACTTTATACCCAGGTTAAATATATTCATACATAGTTAGAATGAGTTCAAACAATACTTTCTGAAGCCAGAATCTTGTGTGTGTGTGTGGAGAGTGCGTGTGTGTGTAGGAGAGAGTGTGTGTGTGTGTGTGTGTGTGTGAGAGAGAGAGAGAGTGAGTGTGTGAGAGAGTGAGAGTGTGTGTGGAGAGAGTGTGTGTGTGTGTGGAGAGAGTGTGTGTGTGTGGAGAGAGTGTGTGTGTGTGGAGAGAGAGTGTGTGTGTGGAGAGAGAGAGAGAGAGAGTGTGTGGAGAGAGAGAGAGTGTGTGTGTGGAGAGAGAGTGTATGTGTGGAGAGAGAGTGTATGTGTGGAGAGAGAGTGTATGTGTGGAGAGAGAGTGTGTGTGGAGAGAGAGTGTGTGTGGAGAGAGAGTGTGTGTGGAGAGAGAGAGAGAGAGAGTGTGTGTGTGGAGAGAGAGAGTGTGTGTGTGGAGAGAGAGAGAGAGAGAGAGAGAGAGAGTGTGTGTGTGTGGAGAGAGAGAGTGTGTGTGTGGAGAGAGAGAGTGTGTGAGTGAGTGAGTGTGTGTGTGAGAATGAGTGTGTGTGTGTGAGAGTGAGTGAGTGAGTGAGTGAGTGAGTGAGTGAGTGAGTGAGAGAGAGAGAGAGAGAGAGAGAGAGAGAGAGAGAGAGAGAGAGAGAGAGAGAGAGAGAGAGAGAGAGAGAGAGAGAGAGAGAGTGTGTAGGGTGGGAGAGAGTGAGTGTGTGTGAAAGTGTGTGTGTGAGTGAGAATGTGTGTGTGAGTGAGAAAGTGTTTGTGAGAGTGTGGGGGAGAGAGAGAGTGTGTGTGTGATTGAGTTAGAGAGAGTGAGCGAGTGTGTGTGAGTGTGTGTAAAAGTGTGTGTGAGAAAGAGTGTGTGTGTGAGAAAGAGTGTGTGTGTGTGTCTTTATCTTTCTTTTTTTTTTTTTTTTTTAAATAGTTTTTTATTGAGGCAAAATGGCAAACAAACACAAAATTTCAGAAAGAAACATCATGGCAACATGCCCATTTGTCATACATCAGTATTTGCATAATTAATTAAACAAGCATGTCTTCGCATCTGTAGGATCATAGCTTAACTCAACCCAAAGGTACATTTTCCAGCCATGGATATTACCTCATTTTACAAAAATACATGTACAAAAGGACATATAACACAGAACAAACATCTAGCTTTCTATAAGCCTAAATGCAATAACTAATCTGTAACCTATGCAGGCTTGAGCGTGTCCTTAATATCTTCAGCATAACATATATTACATACAGGATCAAAGAGTCACCCAAAAAAAATTAGAAATAAAATACCCCCTGGCTCAAAGTTAGCAGTCACATTCGGCAAATATAAGTAAGGGGTGGAGGTTGGGAGAATGTTAACAGGGCTACTTATGGACCTCATGCTAAAGCAAAATAATTTAATAAAGTAAAACACTCCCCTAGACTACTTAAACACATGAAAGTGAAACTTACCCCAACAAAAAAAAAAAGAATTTGCGACCACTCATGGGCCACAGCTTTAGAGTAGTATCCAGAGGTATATAATGGGGTAAATATTATCAGGTCCACTCTTGGACCTATTCTAAATAAAGTAAACTAACAAAAACATATAGGTATGTTTTGAACCTCTGTGGTGCTCCGGTAGGGGCCAAAAATGCTTCTTTAGCACTGATATGCATATGCTCATGTAATCCCCAGTAGCTCTACCCCGATTATAGAAATATACTCTCTTGTGCTTTACACATGACATACAAGTATTACAATCTTTAAGATACACTTTGTCCTAGGGAGTCCTATAGAGTATGAAATGGTATTTGTGATGAGTGTTTTGGGCAGCCCCTACAACCAATAAGCAACACATGTTATATACTTAACTCTCATCATAACCTTATGTTAACAAGATTCTCTATGAAGTTCTGCATATACTTTAACGCTAAGTGTAGTACATTAGGAATGTTGAACAGTAGTTACAGCGTATGCATGCACATATTTGCACACACACACACACACCCATACACACATATATCATCCCAATGACACAACCTGGCATACAAAATAACATACAGAAGCTTTGAATGAACTAGAATCTTTTGCAAAATTGAACCCATGTGCAGGCTAGGTAAAGAGTGAATAAACTAAGTAAAGCATAGAGTCCATTCAGAACCTTAAATATAACCGGGGCCAGCGTTCTGGGAACTAAGTCTGATAATAACAGGGACTCCATATTTCTGAAGAGCTATACGTATATCATAACAGTCCATATCTCTCCGGTCACACAAGGTCCATTTCAGTGTTTCCAATAAATTAAGACACTAGAGGTAAAACATACGTGCAGGACGACCTGATGGTCGGTTATTATGTGGACTATAGAACTAAGGCCCACATCAAGTCATCCTACTACTCTAGCCCACACGTCTATTGCATAAGCTGGCAAACAACAGGCCTGGGAATACACAAAGTTCAACAGCAGATCCAGAGATACCTCCAACCATGACTAGGGCCTGCCGAGTCTCCCTCTCACTCTGCAAACCTTCAGCCTCCTCCGCTAGATCCAGCTGGAAACAGAGAGATGTGGGCAAGCTCCGCCATCGCCGGAAATCATCTTTGTACTGAGGGGTCTCCTCTCTCTGATCTATGGCCTCCGCATCTAAGCTACCCGCAGCTGCCTCCATGCGGGTCCCGTTGTGAGCGCTAGCCAATACAGAGTCCCCGTCCGGAGGGCCGGCCGCCTCCTCCAGAACCGGGACCGGAATACCAGGTAAGGATCCCATGCAGGCCATCGGCTGCGGGCACAGCATAACTCCTCCTGCATTAAGCTGGGCTGTAGTAGGTCTCGAGATCACTCCTTGGCTGTTAGGTGCTATCCTCCTCACCGCCTCAGGCTTAGGCACTGTGATCTCGGCATGTACTTGCTCCATGTGGGACGCCAGGTGGTCTAATCTGCAGCACATCCTGTACTCAAAATCCAGGAGCAGGTCTCTGATGGTGGCAACAATATCTCCCATTTTACAAATCTGGGTGTAAATTAGAATGAATGAATAAATGAATGCAGAGGTGCAATATTCACTCTGTTCACCCCGGTGTCCCGGGGGGGGGGGTGCTGGGTTTCCCTTCCTTATAGGCTGCCAAGAAATCCCTGCGGTCCGGTTTGGGAGACTTCTCTTTTTTTTTTTTTCCGAAATATAAGTATAATCCAGATCAGCAAAATGTACTCTCTTTCATGAAAATCAGTTTCTACCTGGATGGATGGATAATATCCTAATTACAAAGCGGATTGTAATTATTCTCTAGAGAGCTCCCAATTTAGCAGCCATCTTAGGCCCTAGCCCGGACACGCCCTTTATCTTTCTTTTAATCAGCGTAGCAAACATCAACTGAGTGTCAAAGCCAGCCAAGGTTGCTACCAGATCATCACAGCAAGTGGTTCAGCATCCCTCTGTCATTTGATATGTGCTGTAATGGAAATTACACAATAGCATTTGTGTTACTTTGTGAGTGTTCAGCAAGTGCCCTATTCTTCTTCTTAACGCTAGCAATACATGTGGTACCAAACAAATTAATCAGAAGGTTCATGCACTTATAACTTCCATATGCTAATAGATCTAGCAGTAAAGATAAGGGATACTTCTTAGTGTAAATACGTTTTTTTGGTTGTTTTTTGTGTGTGCTGTTTTTGACTTTATACCCAGGTTAAATATATTCATACATAGTTAGAATGAGTTCAAGCAATACTTTCTGAATCCAGAATCTTGTGTGTGTGTGTGTGTAAGTGTGTGTGTGGGAGAGTGTGTGTGTGTAGGAGAGAGAGAGAGAGAGAGAGTGTGTGTGTATAGAGAGAGAGAGAGAGAGAGAGAGAGAGAGAGAGAGAGAGTGTGTGAGTGGGTGGGTGGGTGTAAGTGTGTGTGTGTGTGAGAGAGAGAGATAAAGAAAGAGAGAGAGAGAGAGAGAGAGAGAGTGTGTGTGTGTGAGTGAGAAAGTGTGTGTGAGTGAGAAAGTGTGTGTGAGTGAGAGAGAGAGAGAGAGAGAGAGAGAGAGAGAGAGAGAGAGAGTGTGTGTGTGTGTGTGTGTGTGTGTGTGTGTGTGTGAGAGTGTGTGTGAGAGAGAGTGTGTGTGAGAGAGAGTGTGTGTGAGAGAGAGTGTGTGTGAGAGAGAGTGTGTGTGAGAGAGAGTGTGTGTGAGAGAGAGTGTGTGTGTGAGAGAGAGTGTGTGTGAGAGAGAGTGTGTGTGAGAGAGAGTGTGTGTGTTTGTGTGTGGGGGAAGAGAGTGAGTGAGAGTGTGGGGGAGAGAGTGAGTGAGTGAGAGTGTGTGGGGGAGAGAGTGTGTGTGTCCGTTATCTCAGGAGGCTGTCGCCCCGCTGTCTCATAAGCTAAGCAGATGACACTCCTCAACCAGATGGATAGGGAAGTCGTAGTAGCCTTCTGCCCCTTACGCTTCCCTGTGTATATGACAAACAAAGAGGAAGATTGTCTGAATTCCTTAGTTCAAAGCACAGGCCACATCTAGATTGTGAAGCAAACGTTCCTTCACTGAAGAAGGATTAGGACAAAAGGAAGGAACAACTTTATTAATGTTACGATCCAACACCACCTTAAGGAGGAACCCTAATTTAGTACGTAAAACCGCCTTATCAGCAAAGAAAATAAGATAAGGGGAGTCACATTGTAAAGCAGAAATCTCAGAAACTCTGCACGCAATAGCCAGCAAAAAAAGGTCCTTCTAAGATAACAATTTAATGTTAACAGTATGCATAGGCTCAAACGGAGCCTGCTGCAAAACAATAAGAACAAGATTTAGGCTCCACAGCAGAGCCCCAGATCTAAATACAGGTCTGATCCTAGTCAGAGCCTTAACAAAGGAATGCACATCCGGAAGCTCAGCCAATCTCTTGTGCAGTAACACAGACAGGGCCAATATCTGTCCCTTCAGGGAAATAGCAAGATAGACCCTTCTCCAGTCCATCCTGGAGAAAAGATAACATTCTGGCAACCTTAACCTTATGCCAGGAACAACCATGCTCTTCACACAATTAAAAATAAGTTCTCCACACTTTATGGTAAATATGACGAGTAACTGGCTTACGAGCTTGAACCAGAGTGTCGATAACACTCTCAGAGAACCCTCTCTTGGCTAAGACTAAACGTTCAATCTGCACGCAGTCAGCCTCAGAGAATCTAGATTGTGATGAACGAAGGGACCCTGTATCAGCAGATCTCTGTTACAAGGTAACCTCTACTGAGATGAGGACATCCCCATCAGATCTGCAAACCACGTCCTTCGCGGCCACGATGGAGCAATCAGAATCACTGATGTTCGTTCCTGCTTGATGCGAGCCACTACATGAGAGAGAAGCGGTAATGGAGGAAAAAGATATACAAGTCTGAACTTCCATGGTACTTTTAAGGCATGTATCAATTACGTCTGAGGATCCCTCGAACTGGGTAGATTGGTATTGAGGCGGGATGCAATGAGATCTATCTCCGGCGTCCCTCACTCGCTGCATATCTCTGCAAACAACTCAGGGTGGAGAGACCATCCCCTGGGTGAAAGGATTGCCTGCTGAGGAAGTCCGTTTTCCAGTTGTCCACACACCGAATGTGGATCGCTGACAGCATACATCTGTGAGTCTCCGCCCACTCTAGTATCTGAGATACTTCTCTCATCACCAAAGAACTTCTCGTTCCCCCTGATGGTTGATGTAGGCAACCGAGGTTATATTGTCTGATTTGAATCTGATAAACTGGGAGGAACCCAGAAGGGGCCAAGCCTTCAAGGCACTAAAGATTGCCCGGAGTTCCAAAAATTTTATCGAAAGGGAGGACTCCTCCCGAGTCTACAGTCCTTGTGCCTTCTTGGCAACCCAAACAGCTCCCTAGCCGGAAAGGCTTGCGTCCGTAGTCACAATCTCCCAGGATGGTCTCAAGAAGCACGTGCCTTGGGACAGATGATCTGGACAGAGCCATCAAGAGAGCGAGTCTCTCGACAGGTTGTCCAGCGCGATCTGTTGAGACAGATGTGAATGGTCGCTGTTCCATTGTCTCAGCATGCATAGTTGTAAGGGTCTGAGATGGAATCTGGCAAAAACATAAATTATGCTTACCTGATAATTTCCTTTTCTTCTGATGGAAAGAGTCCACAGCTGCATTCATTACTTTTGGGAAATAAGAACCTGGCCACCAGGAGGAGGCAAAGACAACCCAGCCAAAGGCTTAAATACTCCTCCAACTCCCCTCATCCCCCAGTCATTCTGCCGAGGAACAAGGGACAGTAGAAGAAATATCAGGATGAAAGGTGCCAGAAGAATATAAGGACGCGCCACATAAAATTACGGGTGGGGAGCTGTGGACCCTTTCTATCAGAAGAAAAGGAAATTATCAGGTAAGCATAATTTATGTTTTTCTTCTTAAATGGAAAGCTGCATTCATTACTTTTGGGAAAACAATACCTAAGCTACAGAGGACACTGAATGTCAAGACGGGAGGGTACAAAATGCGGCCCATACTGAGGGCACCAGGCCTGAACCTCTACCCAATAAAAAAAAAAAAACGCTTCGTCCGAAGCCGAGAAAATTTTAAGAGGAAAAGCCCCAATGACACTGACTCTCAGTTAGTCCAGAAGCCAAACCAGAGACAGCAAACAGACTCGACTGAGCCAACAGTCCTCCAGTAGACCCCGTCGCCCAACAGGGGGTCCCCCGCCGCTCACCCCCCCACAAATGAAGGGGACACCAGCCAAAACCCCCAAGGGGACAAGGCAAAGGAGAACCTAGGAAACTGAAAGGTCCCCTAATACAAAAAAGAGCACCTCCAAGAGTGAGCCCAGCTCACAGAGATCCAAAGGGACACAAACAGGGAAAGGAGGCCACGCTTATACCAAACGAAACCCGGGACAAGACCGGGCACAGAGACAGAACAGACGTTTCTCCAACATCCTGCAAGCACAGAATGGAACTGAAGAGGCAAAGTCCTCCCAGTGTCTGACCATAGAATAT
The DNA here is from genome assembly GCF_027579735.1 of Bombina bombina. Taxonomy (NCBI): domain Eukaryota; kingdom Metazoa; phylum Chordata; class Amphibia; order Anura; family Bombinatoridae; genus Bombina; species Bombina bombina. Next base: position 366,040,183 of record NC_069503.1, on the reverse strand, counting down.
CAAGGCATTCAACCATGAAAAAGTGTGTAATACACCCAGATGAAAAACCCCAAGTTTGAGAACACAGAGTTTATAACAGGACAACACAGAGGGTACTTGTGAGAAAGAAGAAGCAGTCAAGCAAGAAACAGACCGCAGAAGCAACCCCCGGACAGAGGGCACGCTCCAGGACACGTAAGTTGCCGAAACTACACACAGGTCCCTAAAAAGGGGAACACAAAACCTCAATCGAGGCCCCACAAGAAGGAGAGTATACCTTCAGAACCCGAAGGAAGAGTAAACCCTCTCCTGAAATCAATGTAGCAAGTTGAAAGGAAAATCTATACTGTAGCAGATAACAGCTAACAGGATAGACTCAACAAGCTCACACATCCAGAGGAGACTGAGACCCGAAACCAGACTCTGAAACCAGACAACAAGGCCATAGACCAAAGGATCTATCAAATAACGGCCCACAAGTCAGCTTGGAGCCAGCAAGGCCCCAGGGGGAACAATCCCACCTTTCCGCCTTCCATCCAGGAGAAGCCCCAAGCAAGAACTCTATCTCCATAGGGAGGAGAATATCCCCTAAAGAAAAGGCATGATGCCGGAAAGGCAACAACTGTCCTCCAGGCCCGAAGTCACCGGCTAACGGGAAGATAAATTCCCAACACAGATGTCCTAAAAAAGGACCCCCCTACAAGTAGCTTGCCAAGCAGAGGCACAGCCAGTCCATTCGCCTGCAGAGCAAGGAATCCACAGGAACACTGGCAAGCTGACCAAGAGAATGCAACCCTAAGGCGCACCAGAAATTGGACATCCAACGACAGCAGCTGGGTAAGAACCAACCACCCTTGAGACTCAATCCACACGGTTAACCACCAGATGACATGGCCCACTCTGTGGCAAAGAGTAAAAAATACTCAGAAAACCTGGCCAACCATGACCAGATTAGGTAGATGGATTAAGGACATAGCCCCGACCCCCAAGATTCCAAAACCACCCAAGACTGGGTCAGGAAAAAGGCCAAGCGAAGCTTCAGCAACCGGAAGTCTCAGGGAGAAAAACAGGTCAGGGCACCCAATAGTTCAGGCAAACCTTACCCTAGAACTAAACACCCCAACTGGCCAAAAAGCCAGACACAAGGGTATGGATGCATATCCAGAGAATCCGGATAGTGAAAAGAACTCGAAAGCCCCGACCAAAGGAAGGATTCACCCCTATCTAAAGTCCAACACTCCAAGGAGGCTAGAAGTCATATGAAGATACTTCTCAGAGCTTCAGGACAACCAAGGGATACCTCAAGGTCAAAAAAATCCTACTAGCAGGACTAATCTCCCTATCACCTCCGCCCAAGCAGAGGACACAAGGAAGAGAAAGGCACTAAGCCTACCCAGCTCCGGAAAACCCCGAGCTAAACAAAGTCCCCGCAGGGAACAACCATCACCTGGAAACACAGATCCCTAAAAGGAGATCCAACTCACCCGGAGACAATGGAAGAAGACCCAAAGGTCTCTTATAACTCAGACAGACAGTACACGTCAAAGAGTAAGAGCTGCATCTAGATACACTATAAACAGCTTACGAATACACCTGCAAGGTGTGAAGAGATGCAACTGGTTTCAAACTGCAAACCTTCCACATGCTAGTCAGCTATCCTGTACAAACTGTGGGATCAAGCCCAAAAGAACAAATCCAGAGGCCATAAAATGAAGGCCAAACCGCTCAACTGCGGTAAGGGGTGTTAAGCCCTCCAACCCTCCACCACATGGGGGAGGCTATAGATTCTGATGAAATCAGATGTCAGATAGAGTGCCGCAGCAGGAACTCCCCTGCCCGGCCATCTATGACTAAAGGCTATAAGGACTGAAACAATCCTTCCTGCCTCACAGACCCACAGGTCCTCTCGAATGCTTAGTTGAACATGAAAAACAATAATAACCTGAGCACTCGGAGCTTCTACCGAATCAGCCGAACAGAACAGAGCCACGTGTCTAAACAGCAGCAAGACCGAACGAACCCAACAGGACCAGCCTGCATCTAGGGTCCAACTGGTAAGCAGCATAAATTCTCCCTCATAGGAAAAAAAACAGAACACATTTTTAACATAGTACTAACATGTCCAAAACAACTTCCGAAGAAGTAATAAAAAATATCAATCCCAGAAGGTTCCCGAAGGAAACAAAAACAAATAAAAGACATCCCATCGGATATAAATAAAATATAAGGCAACCCGGAGGTTAACGCCCAAGAATACACAGGCCTACCCGCAGGACCAGCCAAACGGAGCCATATCTTACAAAACTGGGAAGGATCTCAAACAAATGACAATCAGGAGATTACTTCATCCCCACATGTCTAATGAGGTGCACCATTCAAAGAATCAGACTGAAAATCCCTGTATCTGGTAACAATAGGGTCATTCAATAACTGAAAAACATGTCTGAGCAACACACGAAGGCGCGCGATCCTATAACGAAAATCACAACACTCAGGGACAGATACACCCGCAGGGAACTGTAGAGGCCCTTCCCAAGACAGAAGGCCAGGGACAATAGGGCACAAGCACATTCTCAAATAAACGTCTGGACTCTGCACACGAACAATTGCCAACATTATGTGGAAGCAAAAACGCGCTGCAACCTCTGGAGTTAACACGCCACCCCGCATGGAGGAACCATAAACTGGGTTACCCGCATGTGCAGAAGTTGATTTGGTAGGGAACTCGCATCTTGGAGGACAGGACCCCCATAGGTGGATGGCTCAGCAGTCCCTTGATTCCCCGAGCCCAAGGAACCAGACGCTCTGAAATGGCATACGGAACAAAACTGGTTGACAGGAGTCAACGAGGCCACTCCGGATTCATCACCGGACACACAATCTAAAATCAAAATAGTCTCAGTATCAGAATCCTCCGTAACTGAATCTGAAATTAACACAGTCTCAGCATCAGAATCCTCCATAACTGGATAGAGGATATTTAAATATGGACTAAAGTAGTAAAAACAAAAACGGCACACGACACCCCCAATGGTTGGGGCACTCACCACCTCCTATGACCAGATCCCTGCGGACTAGAAAATTTCCTTCGCCATGCGGTCGAGAATGCGGAAATGGAAAAACGGGACGTAGCCACGCCCGAACACAAGGTGAACCGTATAGTCCAAAAAAAGTGCGCCCAACCAAAAAAGGCTGCGTCACTACCAAAGGCCTCAATGTTCCAACCATGAGCCCAGTAAACCTCACACATAAGCAGGTTGAATCACATAACAAACATGATTATAACCCCCCCCTGTTCAATAACCCCCCTCAGGAGATATTAACCCTCGATTGCAAGATACTAAGAGAGACTCACCAAGACCCTTATGTATAAGTTAGACCCGCAATGAGGTAGCCTCTTGGGAAACATTCACTTACAGTACATTGACGAATAAAGTAAAATGAAATGATCTTACCGGAATCTAAGCCGTGGAACAGAAACACGGCCCTTCAAGTGTGACGGATAGTAGCATTGTCTCCGCCATGGACTTGAGAGAAGAAAGCAGGCAGCGAAGCTCGACAACGCAGATTGCTTGAGGAGCTGTTAATATGAGTCGGAATGGAAAGAAATTCCCTGCATCTCCGGACTCTAACTTTCATCCAAGCCCTCACTGAGAGACTGATAGGACTACTTAAAACTACTACCCTCCATAAGAGACAAAAACAAAAATTAAAAACTCTGACACTTCTCTGCCAACCTCCTGGGACGAAAAGCAAAGAATGACTGGGGATGAGGGGAGTGAGAGGAGTATTTAAGCCTTTGGCTGGGTTGGCTTTGCCTCCTCCTGGTGGCCAGGTTCTTATTTCCCAAAGTAGTGAATGCAGCTGTTGACTCTTTCCATTTTAGAAGAAAAGGAATTATGTCCATACAGGACACCATAAGTCTGATCACCTCCATAAACTGAGCCACTGACAGTCTCAAGGAGGCCTGGAGGGCAAGACATGCAGAAGTTAGCTTGCAACGTCTCTGATCTGTGAGTAATATTTTTTATTATTGTACTCAGGAAATTCACCCTTGTACTTGGAGTAAGCGAATCTTTTCCAAGTTTATCTTCCATCCATGTGATCAAAGAAGATTGAAAAAGGACACCGAATGTTCTTCCGCTAGACGAAAAGATGGTGCCTGTACCAAGATATTGTCCAGGTAAGACACTACTGTAATATCTTGTGTTCTGGCAACGGCTAGAATAGCCTCCAGAACCTTTGAATACATCCTTGGAGTAGTAGCTAGGCCAAACGGAAGAGCTATGAACTGGAAGTGCTGGTCCAAAAAGGCAAACCTAAGGAACTAAAAATGTTCTCTGTGTATCGGGATATGAAGGTATGCATCCTTCAGGTCTATTGTGGTAATAAACTGTCCTTCCTGAACCAGAGGAAGGATTCACCGTATTGTCTCCATCTTGAAAGAGGGAACACTCAAACTTGTTTAGGCACTTTAGGTCCAGAATTGGACGAAAAGTTCCCTCCTTCTTTGGAACCACCGTTCTGCTGTAGGTGCCGGGACAATTACTCCTAGAGAGGAGAGATCCCATACGCAACCTAGGAAGGCAGCCTCTTTTCTGGTCTTGTAGACAGGCTGGAGAGTGGGAATCTGCCCCAGGGTGGATGAAACTTGAATCCTATCCTGTATCCTTGATATACAGCCTCCAGGACCCAAGGATCCTGTACACCTTGGAACCAAGCGTCTGAAAAAAGAGACAGTCTGCTCCCTCCTCGATCCGATCCCTTTCATGACGATTTGTTCTCGGTGGGCTTCTTAGTCTGTTTGGACTTATTCCAGCACTGAGCTGGCTTCCAAGTACTCTTGGGCTGCTCGGACTTGGATGAGGATTGCCGTCGTCGTAGTTTGTCGGAATGAAAATTAGACAATTGCCGTCCCTTAGGCTTATTTTTCTTATCCTGCGGTAGGAAGGCACCTTTGCCTCCGGTAACTGTAGAAATAGCCCTGGACCGAATAAAATCTTTCCCTTGAAAGGAAGAGAAAGGAGTCTGGATTTAGAAGTCATATTTGCAGACCAAGACTTCAACCAGAGAGCCCGGCGAGTTGGACCGCAAAGCCAGAAGCCTTTGAATTTATGCGAATAATCTGCATATTCATGTCACAGATGGAGTAAGTAATTCTCAGAGCCTTAATTCTCTCCTGAATATCCTCGAGGGGAGTCTCCACCTCAGTGAGCTCCAACAGAGTGTCGCACCAGTAGGTAACTGCTCCAGCAAACGCGGCTGGGTTGAAATAAAAACCCCATATATTGAAACATCTTCCTCAGAAAGGTTTCCATTTTCTTATCCATAGGCTCTCTAAAAGAAGAATTATGCTCCGGAGAGATAGTAGTACGGTTAGCCAGCGTAGAAATAGCGCCTACCACCTTAGGGATGGAGCCCCACAAATCTAATTGAGAATCAGGGACCGGAAATAATTTTTTAAAAGTAGACGAGGGGGAAAAAGAAGTTTCTATTCTTTCCCATTCGTTATTAATAATGTTTGCCATCTTAACTGGCACAGGAAAAGTCAGAGGGACCTTCCTGCCTTCATAAACCCTGTCTAATTTAGAGATCTTAGATTCCTCAGGGAGTGTAGCCTCTGGAACCTCTAGCGTAGACAGAACCTCCTTTAATAAAAAACACAGGTGCTCAATTTTAAATCTAAAGGAGGGTTCCTCTGCTGAAGGAGGTTTAGAAACTGAAGTCTCTGACTCAGAAAGTTCACCCTCGGAAGCTACAGAGGTTAACTCATCCTTGGATAGCTGGAACATAGTAGCTAAATCCGACAAATATTTAGATGACTCTAGATCAGGAGAACTATGTTTAACCTTTCTCTTGCGTTTGCTAGAGCGAGGTAAGGCCCTCAGGGCTGCAGACACCACTGATTGTAACTGAGCGGTAAAATCTGCAGTAAAAAAGCCCCCTCTAGGTGGAAGATTAGCTGAGCCGCGGGGAACTGCATGTGGAGCGGGTAGTGTAGAAAGGGCAGTCATTTTTTGGGACCCAGATTTCTGAGGGGTAGATGGCTCAGTGGGGCTAATAGCACTATGAGTAATAGCAGGTTTGCCTTCCTTCTTAGACTTTAGAACAGTGCTTAGGCAAATGGAACAAAATTGAGCAGGCAAGCAAACCACAGCCTCCACACAATATAAACAGGAATAAATCAGTACAGAAGGAGTGGAACCTTCTAATGTAGTATCAGAGTCCTCCATAGCTAAGATATATTCACAGAAGCACAGACAAATAGTAAACGCTTTTTTCTTTTTTTTTTTCCATCAAATAATTTTTATTATTTTCAAAGACAAAAACAAAACAAGTGTACAAGAAAATCATCAGCAATAGTGTACAGATAATGGCCACATGCGCAAATGACATTGAAGTGGAGGCACAACATCACATTTAAACCCAACCGAGAAATCTCAAACCAGATCACTAAAAGTCTCATAACGACATATACTAGTCAATCAAGACTCATTAAGTCGGTTATCAAGGATAAACTCCCCCACAGTCATAGTATCATTATTTTGCTTGTTCCCAGATGAAAATTATATCCACGATAATATCTTGCTTCCCTTTGTACACATAATACATTTTTTCTAATTCAAGCATATGACTCACTTCATTGATCCACACATTGTAGGTAGGAGGAGCAGTTTTTTTCCAAAACCTAGGGATCAAGCACCTAGCACAGCTAAGCATACAGTGCAACAGTTTCTTTCGGTATATGCATGGTATTTTAGAGGTATCACTCAGAAGCACCAGACTAGGGGTGAATGTAATGGGCCTTCCTAGCACTCTGTCTACATGTTTATTTATATTGTCCCAATAAGAACGAATAAGCGAACAAGACCACCAAATGTGTGAGAGTGTACCCGCCCCCCCGCAATGTCTCCGACATAGTGAAGAGGAATTAGGGAAAATACTTCGTAGGCGATGGGGAGTTAGATACCACCTCGAAAGTAGCTTATAATAGGATAGTATTGTCTTTAGCCTCTCCACCTGGTATAAATCCAGTTTGGTCAGAGTGCACTAAATGGGGTAAATATTTATTTATTCTTGTAGCTACCAGTTTGGCGTACAGTTTAATGTCTATATTTATTAAGGAAATGGGGCGGTAGCTGGATACTTTATCACTAGGCTTATTTGGTTTGGGGATGACCGAAATAGTGGCTTCCAGAAGGGATGGGGTTAATTGTCCCCCCTGATCTAAGGAATGATACATACTTAACAGAGGATGACAAAGCAGGGACTTAAACTTATGATAAAATTTAGGTGTAAACCCATCTGGGCCTGGAGCTTTTCCTTGGGGAGGTTTTTGATAGCCAAAATAAGCTCCTGGGCTGAGAACTTTTCGTCTAGCGCCTCACAGTCCGTTGCGAGTAGTGCAGGGAGTTGAACTTTGGATAAGTAACTGTTAATCTTAGCAAGTTTGGTTTCCGTATCTAGGGATGGGAGGTTGTACAGTGTAGAGTAATATTGCGCAAACTGATTAACAATGTCTGTATTAGTTGTATTAGTTACACCCTCAGTGTCTGTTATTTTATCTATAAAGGTTTTATAACGCTTCTTCTTCAGGGACCTAGCAAGGAGACGCCCCGCTTTATTGCTCTCAATAAAGAATTTCGATTTGGACGTTAAAGCCTGCATGTGGGCATTTTTAATTAGATATTGGTGTAGCTCTTCCCTAGCCTGTTGGGATTTCTGTAGGAGTAGCTGGGATTGTGGATTCCTCCTCAGTTCCCCTTCACAATTATTAAAGTTAGAGGTCAGTAAGGAAAATTGGACCCCTCTTTGTTTACGCTGTCTATGTGTGTGCCCCATTATCACCCCCATGATAAAACACTTATATGCTTCCCAATTGTTGGTTGCTGAGGTAGCAAAGGGGACATTAAAAGAGAAGAACTCAGCTGTCCTCTCAACTAAGTCCTTTGTGATCAATGGGTCTAAGAAAATCTGGTCGCTCAGTCTCCAGTTTTGTTGATATTGTGGCTTGGTTGACCACTGAAAGCTGGAGCACACCATACTATGATCTGACCAAGCAGTGTGAAAGAGTCTTGATTCACATAGCGAGGAAAGTGTCTGTTGCTCACAGAAAATATAGTCTAGGCGAGTGTATGAGCGTTGTGGGTTTGAGAAGAATGTGAAATCTCTAGAGGTCGGATTAGCCATTCTCCAGGAGTCAAATAAGGGCATGGCTCATAGAGCCTGCCAATTAGCTTTTATTTGAGAGTTTTGCATGTAGGAACGGCCTGTGGAAGTGTCTAGTGTGGGGCTCAGTGGGAAGTTAAAGTCACCGCCCAGGAATACTGGGCCTTTCGAGATATCCAGGATTTGATTGATTACCTTACGGAAGAATGAGGGCCTGGGGCGAATAGGTGCATATATATTTGCCAGGGTAATGGGTCTGCCAAAGTACAGTCCCACTAAAACTAGAATTCGGCCATCTATGTCAGAATATTTATTAAGTAGTACAAATGAGGTACCTTTTCTGAAGGAGATGCACACTCCGTTATGTTTTGTCGGCCCTGAGCCTAAAAAATGCTGATCATAGTATAGCTGCGAAAGTTTGGGCTCCTTAGTTTTTTTAAAATGGGTCTCCTGTGTCATAATAATATCAACTTTCTTTTTAAAGAAATCGTGAAAAGCTATTGAGCGTTTCTGGGGGGAGAGGAAGCCCTTGACATTCTGCGCGGCTAGTCGAAACTGGTTAGGTCGGTTCTGTTCAGGCATGTGGTCCTAACCGTAGGTGTCACAGTAAGTACAAAACTATCAAGTACACTTCTAACAATACAAACAGTTAAACAAACAGAATTCCAATACCAACTACTCCTTGAACTGCAATAGAGAAAAGACAGAGGGAAGAGGAAAGAGATATGGAACAAGGGAGAAAAAGGAGAGAGGAGAGAGACTAAGCAGTAGATTAGAAAAGCAACGAGAAAAAGAGGAAGAAAAAGAGAATAAAATAAGAAAAGAAGTAGGGTTCAAGTAGAAAAGAAAAACCAGAATTTATGCTTACCTGATAAATTACTTTCTCCAACGGTGTGTCCGGTCCACGGCGTCATCCTTACTTGTGGGAATATCTCTTCCCCAACAGGAAATGGCAAAGAGTCCCAGCAAAGCTGGCCATATAGTCCCTCCTAGGCTCCGCCCACCCCAGTCATTCGACCGACGGACAGGAGGAAAAAATAGGAGAAACTATAGGGTGCCGTGGTGACTGTAGTTAGAGAAAATAATTCATCAAACCTGACTAAAAAACCAGGGCGGGCCGTGGACTGGACACACCGTTGGAGAAAGTAATTTATCAGGTAAGCATAAATTCTGTTTTCTCCAACATTGTTGTGTCCGGTCCACGGCGTCATCCTTACTTGTGGGAACCAATACCAAAGCTTTAGGACACGGATGAAGGGAGGGAGCAAATCAGGTTACCTAAACAGAAGGCACCACGGCTTGCAAAACCTTTCTCCCAAAAATAGCCTCCGAAGAAGCAAAAGTATCAAATTTGAAAAATTTGGCAAAAGTGTGCAGTGAAGACCAAGTCGCTGCCTTACATATCTGATCAACAGAAGCCTCGTTCTTGAAGGCCCATGTGGAAGCCACAGCCCTAGTAGAGTGAGCAGTGATTCTTTCAGGAGGCTGCCGTCCGGCAGTCTCGTAAGCCAATCGGATGATGCTTTTAAGCCAAAAGGAAAGAGGTAGAAGTCGCTTTTTGACCTCTCCTTTTACCAGAATAGACGACAAACAGAGAAGATGTTTGTCTGAACTCTTTTGTAGCTTCTAAATAATATTTTAGAGCACGGACTACATCTAAATTGTGTAGCAAACGTTCCTTCTTTGAAACTGGATTCGGACACAAAGAAGGTACAACTATCTCCTGGTTAATATTTTTGTTGGAAACAACCTTTGGAAGAAAACCAGGCTTAGTACGCAAAACAACCTTATCTGAATGGAACACCAGATAGGGCGGAGTACACTGCAGAGCAGATAACTCAGAAACTCTTCTAGCAGAAGAAATAGCAACCAAAAACAAAACTTTCCAAGATAACAACTTAATATCTATGGAATGTAAAGGTTAAAACGGAACCCCTTGGAGAACTGAAAGAACTAGATTTAAACTCCAGGGAGGAGTCAAAGGTCTGTAAACAGGCTTGATCCTAATCAGAGCCTGAACAAATGCTTGAACATCTGGCGCAGCTGCCAGTCGTTTGCGTAGTAAGACAGATAAAGCAGAAATCTGTCCCTTTAGAGAACTCGCTGATAATCCTTTATCCAAACCTTCTTGTAGAAAGGAAAGGATCTTAGGAATTTTGATCTTATTCCATGGGAATCCCTTGGATTCACACCAGCAGATATATCTTTTCCATATTTTATGGTAATTTTTTCTAGTTACCGGTTTTCTGGCTTGAACCAGAGTATCTATCACAGAATCTGAAAACCCACGCTTTGATAGAATCAAGCGTTCAATTTCCAAGCCGTCAGCTGGAGGGAGACCAGATTTGGATGTTCGAATGGACCCTGTACAAGAAGGTCCTGTCTCAAAGGTAGCTTCCATGGTGGAACCGATGACATTCACCAGGTCTGCATACCAAGTCCTGCGTGGCCACGCAGGAGCTATCAAGATCACCGAGGCCCTCTCCTGCTTGATCCTGGCTACCAGCCTGGGAATGAGAGGAAACGGTGGAAACACATAAGCTAGGTTGAAGGTCCAAGGCGCTACTAGTGCATCCACTAGAGTCGCCTTGGGATCCCTGGATCTGGACCCGTAGCAAGGAACCTTGAAGTTCTGACGAGACGCCATCAGATCCATGTCTGGAATGCCCCATAATTGAGTTAATTGGGCAAAGATCTCCGGGTGAAGTTCCCACTCCCCCGGATGGAATGTCTGACGACTCAGATAATCCGCCTCCCAGTTTTCCACTCCTGGGATGTGGATCGCAGATAGGTGGCAGGAGTGATCCTCTGCCCATTCTATTATTTTGGTCACTTCTCTCATCGCCAGGGAACTCCTTGTTCCCCCCTGATGATTGATATAAGCAACAGTCGTCATGTTGTCTGATTGGAATCTTATGAATCTGGCCTTTGCTAGTTGAGGCCAAGCCCTGAGAGCATTGAATATCGCTCTTAGTTCCAGAATGTTTATCGGGAGAAGAGACTCTTCCCGAGACCAAAGTCCCTGAGCTTTCAGGGATTCCCAGATCGCGCCCCAGCCCACTAGACTGGCGTCGGTCGTGACGATGACCCACTCTGGTCTGCGGAAGCTTATTCCCTGGGACAGGTGGTCCAGGGTTAGCCACCAACGGAGTGAGTCTCTGGTCTTCTGATCTACTTGAATCACTGGAGACAAGTCTGTATAGTCCCCATTCCACTGTTTCAGCATGCACAGTTGTAATGGTCATAGATGAATTTGCGCAAAAGGAACTATGTCCATTGCTGCAACCATCAACCCTACTACTTCCATGCACTGAGCTACGTAAGGACGAGGAATAGAATGAAGAACTTGACAAGCGTTTAGAAGTTTTGACTTTCTGACTTCTGTCAGGAAAATCCTCATTTCTAAAGAATCTATTATTGTTCCCAAGAAGGGAACTCTTGTCGACGGAGACAGGGAACTTTTTTCTATGTTCACCTTCCATCCGTGAGATTTGAGAAAGGCCAGAACGATGTCTGTGTGAGCCTTTGCCTTTGAAAGAGACGACGCTTGTATTAGAATGTCTTCCAAGTACGGTACTACTGCAATGTCCCTTGGTCTTAGAACCGCTAGAAGGGACCCGAGTACCTTTGTGAAAATCCTTGGAGCAGTGGCTAACCCGAATGGGAGGGCCACAAACTGGTAATGTTTGTCCAGAAAGGCGAACCTTAGGAACTGATGATGTTCTTTGTGGATAGGAATATGAAGATACGCATCCTTTAGATCCACGGTAGTCATAAATTGACCTTCCTGGATTGTAGGTAGAATCGTTCGAATGGTTTCCATTTTGAACGATGGTACTCTGAGAAATTTGTTTAGGATCTTTAAATCCAGAATTGGTCTGAAAGTTCCCTCTTTTTTGGGAACTACAAACAGATTTAAGTAAAATCCCATTCCTTGTTCCGTCGATGGAACTGGGTGTATCACTCCCATCTTTAACAGGTCTTCTACACAATGTAAGAATGCCTGTCTCTTTATTTGGTTTGAGGATAAGTGAGACATGTGGAACCTTCCCCTTGGGGGTAGTTCCTTGAATTCCAGAAGATAACCCTGAGAAACTATTTCTAGTGTCCAGGGATCCTGAACATCTCTTGCCCAAGCCTGAGCAAAGAGAGAGAGTTTGCCCCCTACTAGATCCGGTCCCGGATCAGGGGGCTACTCCTTCATGCTGTTTTGTTAGCAGCAGCAGGCTTCTTGGCCTGCTTACCCTTGTTCCAGCCTTGCATAGGTTTCCAGGCTGGTTTGGTTTGTGAAGCATTACCCTCTTGCTTAGAGGATGCAGAATTAGAGGCCGGCCCGTTCCTGAAATTACGAAAGGAACGAAAATTAGACTTATTCTTGGCTTTGAAAGGCCTATCTTGTGGGAGGGCGTGGCCCTTTCCCCCAGTGATGTCTGAGATAATCTCTTTCAATTCTGGCCCAAAGAGAGTTTTACCCTTGAAGGGGATATTAAGCAATTTTATCTTGGATGATACATCCGCTGACCAAGACTTTAGCCAAAGCGCTCTGCCCGCCACAATTGCAAACCCTGAATTTTTCGCCGCTAATCTAGCTAATTGCAAAGCGGCATCTAAAATAAAAGAATTAGCCAACTTAAGTGCGTGAACTCTGTCCATAACCTCCTCATATGGAGTCTCTCTACTGAGCGACTTTTCTAGTTCCTCGAACCAGAACCACGCTGCTGTAGTGACAGGAACAATGCACGAAATGGGTTGCAGAAGGTAACCTTGCTGTACAAAAATCTTTTTAAGCAAACCCTCCAATTTTTTATCCATAGGATCTTTGAAAGCACAATTATCCTCGATAGGAATAGTAGTGCGCTTGTTTAGAGTAGAAACTGCCCCCTCGACCTTAGGGACTGTCTGCCATAAGTCCTTTCTGGGGTCGACCATAGGAAATAATTTCATAAATATAGGAGGGGGGACAAAAGGCATGCCGGGCTTCTCCCACTCCTTATTCACTATGTCCGCCACCCGCTTGGGTATAGGAAAAGCGTCGGGGTGCACCGGAACCTCTAGGAACTTGTCCATCTTGCATAATTTTTCTGGAATGACCAGGTTGTCACAATCATCCAGAGTAGATAACACCTCCTTAAGCAGTGCGCGGAGATGCTCTAATTTAAATGTCACAACATCAGGTTCAGCCTGTTGAGAAATTTTTCCTGAATCTGAAATTTCCCCATCTGACAAAACCTCCCTCATGGCCCCTTCAGATTGGTGTGAGGGTATGACAGAGCAATTATCATCAGCGCCCTAATTCTCTTCAGTGTTTAAAACAGAGCAATCGCGCTCTCTCTGATATGCAGGCATTTTGGATAAAATATTTGCTATGGAGTTATCCATTACTGCCGTCAATTGTTGCATAGTAATAAGCATTGGCGCGCTAGAAGTACTAGGGGCCTTCTGCGTGGGCAAAACTGGCATAGACACAGAAGGAGATGATGTAGAACTATGTCTACTCCCTTCATCTGATGAAACATCTTGGGCAATTTTACCATCTGTGGCAGTACTGTCCTTACTTTGTTTGGACGCTATGGCACAATTATCACATAATTTTGAAGGGGGAGACACATTGACTTTCATACATATAGAACATAGCTTATCTGAAGGTACAGACATGTTAAACAGGCTTAAACTTGTCAATAAAACACAAAAACCGTTTTAAAACAAAACCGTTACTGTCTCTTTAAATTTTAAACAGAGCACACTTTATTACTGAATATGTGAAAAAGTATGAAGGAATTGATCAAAATTTACCAACTTTTCACCACAGTGTCTTAAAGCATTCAAAGTATTGCACGCCAATTTTCAGAGCTTTAACCCTTAAAATAACGAAACCGGAGCCGGTTACAGTTTTAACCCCTCTACAGTCCCAGCTACAGCCTTTGCTGCGACTCTACCAAACCCAGGGGGGAATACGATACCAAATGAAGCCTTCTAGGAACTTTTCCAACAACTTTCAGATCCTCACAAATGCATCTGCATGTCTTGCTCTCAAAAGTAACTGCGCAGTAATGGCGCGAAAATGGGGCTCAGCCTACAACTGGGAAGGCCCTTCCTGACTGGAAAGGTGTCTAACACAGTGCCTGACGTTAAAAAACGTTCCAAGTTTATAAGTGTGAATTACCAGCATAAACATGTATAAAATGCCCAAATAAAGCAATCGATTTTGCCCATAAAAGTGTCTACCAGTTTTATAGCCCATATTAAGCCCTTTATTCTGTTTGAGACTAAGAAAATGGCTTACCGGTCCCCATGAGGGGAAATGACAGCCTTCCAGCATTACACAGTCTTGTTAGAAATATGGCTAGTCATACCTTAAGCAGAAAAGTCTGCTAAATGTTTTCCCCAACTGAAGTTACTTCATCTCAACAGTCCTATGTGGAAACAGCAAACGATTTTAGTTACTGTCTGCTAAAATCATCTTCCTCTCACAAACAGAACTCTTCATCTTTTTCTGTTTCAGAGTAAATAGTACATACCAGCACTATTTTAAAATAAAAAACTCTTGATAGTAGAATAAAAAACTACAACTAAACACCACATACTCTTAACCATCTCCGTGGAGATGTTGCCTGTGCAACGGCAAAGAGAATGACTGGGGTGGGCGGAGCCTAGGAGGGACTATATGGCCAGCTTTGCTGGGACTCTTTGCCATTTCCTGTTGGGGAAGAGATATTCCCACAAGTAAGGATGACGCCGTGGACCGGACACACCAATGTTGGAGAAACAGAGAGGGGAAAGTGCAGCACGATGGAGCTCCCCCGACAGGCCGGGGTCGGAAAGACATAACAACAAGAACCTGTGCCCTATACAAGGGCTTAGATAGATAATAATACAATCATCTTGGCATGTGGATAACAGTGAAATAGTTAGACAATAAAACAAACAAGGACAGTTGCTTAGATTAATTAAACTTAAATGCAGAAAGTCTCCCTGTATAACAGTGTCCTGTAGTTTAAGTTCTACATTATAACAGCTAGACAATACATCAAGCAGGGACAGTTGCCTAGAATAATTAAACTTAAATGCAAAAAAGTCTCCTTGTATAACAGTGTCCTGTAGTTTAAGTTCTACATTTTATACTCATGACATCCAGAAATATAGAGAGTAGTAGGTTGTTCTGAAAGTAACCATTGAATAAAGGCTATCCACAGGCCATTTCCTTTCGTGGTATGTAGATGAACAAAAACACACCAGCTGATCATAGCATGTGCTTAGGCGCACAGCCATGAGCTTAGTATAACATAACAGGTTATTCTTCTGTCATGGCCAAGGATTTTTGTAGAAAGAGGGCTAACTTTAAAACTGCCCTGAAGAGATTTTTTTCTTAAACAGTTGAAGCAAATCCATGTTGCGTAGAACCAACCGGTATCCAGGGACCCAGGCCTGGTGTCGTTTTTTCTCAAAAACTTTATTAAAGAGCGTGGTGAAGAAGTGCTCATTCAGGTGGTATCCGCTGGGGTAACAGGGTCTGTGCACATCTTTTTCCTATTCTTCTTATCCGCAACTTCGGACCAAAGCCGCCTTTGAGGCTTTGGTTGGGGTGCTATATGTTCCTTCGGCTGAGGAATGACAGCTTCTGGGATAGGGATATCTAGTAACTTACAAAAGTCATTCACATTTTCTGGGGAGCCGCATTCATAACGTTTTCCGTTTTTAATAAGTTGCAATGATACAGGGAATCCCCAACTGTAAGGGATCTTTAGAGACGTTAAATGAGAGGTAAAAGTGGCAAACCCCTTTCTGAGTTGCAGTGTTCTGGCCGATAGATCTTGATAGATTTGGATTTTTGCAGCCATGTATGAAAAATGTGGTTGTGTTCTTGCCATCTGAAGAATTTTTTCCCCATCTTTGTAGCTCAGGAAGCATACTATAATGTCCCTGGGCGGCTGATTATCATTCGGCTTCGGCCGCAAAGATCTGTGGGCCCTTTCCAGGGGTATAGGTTTGATCACCCGTGGGTTGGAAATTGCTAATGATTGGAACAGGTTCTGTAAATGCTCTGATATATATATATGATATATATAGTTAACTTTTGACTGGTGTTGCCAGCCATTACACACTTCATGCCCTGTAATGTAATATGATATGCATTACATTAAACTCACTGAAGCAAGTTCCGTGTGCCGACAGTCTCTTCTTTTGCTGGGTGCGCTGACTACTGTGTTTGCTGGATTTCGTTGGAGCGGAGGTGGATCGCTCTTGTCCTCGCACCAGCTGTGAGAGTCTGTTACGCTACTACGTCATCACGACGTCATTGGAGGAGGGACATTCTACGTGAAGGCCACTGCAGAAATCTACGACATGAACGGCTGCCGTGTCTGAATGCTCCCTAACGTTTGTTTATGAAAAAGGCGCTAAGCTATTATGAGCTGCGCAACACTCAAAAACTAAAGTGAAACCTGTTTGTTCCAAGCCAAAAGCACTCAGACTATGAGCCAAAAAAACTTTCACATTAAAGCAGTGATAAATAACCCCTATCTGTTCAAATAATCTCCCTGAAGGTGTTGTATTTCTCAACAGTAAGGAATAAAGTTGTGGACTCTCCCTGCCTTATGGAAGAAAATGTGTGTGTATGTGTACACACACACACACACACATATATATACATATATATATATATATATATATATATATATATATATATATATATATATATATATATATATATATATATATATATATATATATATATATATATATATATATATATATATATATATATACATACACACACACACACTTTGGAGCCCTTACCACTGAAAAACCTGAAAACATGAAAAAGTAAATTTATGCTTACCTGATAAATTGATTTCTTCTATAGTAAGTCGAGTCCACGGATTCATCCTTTACTTGTGGGATATTATCCTTCCTAACAGGAAGTGGCAAAGAGCACCACAGCAGAGCTATCTATATAGCTCCTCCCTTAGCTCCACCCCCCAGTCATTCGACCGAAGGTACAGGAAGAAAAAGGAGAAACTACAAGGTGCAGAGGTGACTGAAGTTTAAATCAAAAAAACATAATCTGTCTTAAAATGACAGGGTGGGCCGTGGACTCGTCTTACCATAGAAGAAATCAATTTATCAGGTAAGCATAAATGTAGTTTTCTTCTATAAAGGTAAGACAAGTCCACGGATTCATCCTTTACTTGTGAGATACAATACCAAAGCTACAGGACACAGATGAACGGGAGGGACAAGACAGATGGTTAAACAGAAGGCACCACTGCTTGAAGAACTTTTCTCCCAAAAATAGCCTCCGAAGAAGCAAAGGTATCAAATTTGTAAAATTTGGAAAAGGTATGAAGCGAAGACCAAGTCGCAGCCTTACAAATCTGTTCAACAGAAGCATAATTTTTAAAAGCCCATGTGGAAGCCACCGCTCTGGTAGAGTGAGCTGTAATCCTTTCAGGAGGCTGCTGTCCAGCAGTCTCATATGCCAAACGGATGATGCTTTTCAGCCAAAAAGAAAGAGAGGTAGCCGTAGCTGTTTGACCTCTACGTTTTCCAGAATAGACAACAAAGAAGATGTTTGACGGAAATCTTTGGTCGCTTGCAAGTAAAACTTTAAAGCACGAACCACGTCCAAGTTGTGCAATAGACGCTACTTCTTAGAGGAAGGATTAGGACACAGAGAAGGAACAACAATTTCCTGATTAATATTCTTATTAGTAACAATCTTAGGAAGGAATCCAGGTTTGGTACGCAAAACCACCTTATCAGCAAGGAAAACAAGATAAGGCAAGTCGCATTGCAGTGCAGATAGTTCAGAAACTCTTCGAGCCGAAGAGATAGCAACTAAAAAACAGAACTTTCCAAGATAGAAGCTTAATATCTATGGAATGCATAGGTTCAAACGGAACCCCTTGAAGAACCTTAAGAACTAAATTCAAACTGGGGGAGCAACAGGTTTAAACACAGGCTTGATTCTAACTAAAACCTGACAGAACGACTGAACGTCTGGAACATCTGCCAGACGTTTGTGCAGTAGGATTGATAAAGCAGATATCTGTCCTTTTAAGGAACTAGCTGATAGCCCCTTCTCCAATCCTTCTTGGAGAAAGGACAAAATCCTAGGAATCCTGATCTTACTCCATGAGTAGCCTTTGGATTCGCACCAATAAAGATATTTACGCCACATCTTATGATAAATTTTACTGGTGACAGGCTTTCGAGTCTGAATCAAGGTATCTATGACCGACTCAGAGAACCCCCGCTTGGATAAGATCAAGCGTTCAATCTCCAAGCAGTCAGTCGCAGAGAAACTAGATTTGGATGCTGGAACAGACCTTGAATCAGAAGGTCCTGTCTCAGTGGCAGAGCCCATGGTGGAAGAGATGACATGTCCACCAGGTCTGCATACCAAGTCCTGCGTGGCCACGTAGGTGCTATCAAAATCACCAAAGCTCTCTCCTGTTTGATTCTGGCAATCAAACGAGGAAGGAGAGGAAATGGTGGAAACATATAAGCCAGGTTGAATGACCAGGGTACTGCTAGAGCATCCCTTGACCTGGACCCGTAACAAGGAAGTTTGGCATTCTGACGAGACGCCATCAGATCCAATTCTGGTGTGCCCAATTGCTGAATCAATTGTGCCAACACCTCTGGATGGAGTTCCCACTCCCCCGGATGAAAAGTCTGCCGACTTAGAAAATCCGCTTCCCAGTTCTCCACCCCTGGGATATATATTGCTGATAGATGGCAAGAGTGAGTCTCTGCCCATCAAATAATTTTGGTAACCTCTATCATAGCTAGAGAACTCTTTGTTCCCCCTGATGATTGATATATGCTACAATCGTGATATTGTCCGACTGGAATCTTAAGAATCTGGCCGATGCCAACTGAGGCCACGTCTGAAGCGCGTTGAATATCGCTCTCAGTTCTAGAATATTGATCGGGAGGAGAGCCTCCTCCTGAATCCACAATCCCTGTGCTTTCAGACAACCACCAAAGAAGAGAGTCTCTGGTCTCTTGGTCCAGATTTATCTGAGGAGATAAATCTGCACAATCCCCATTCCACTGTTTGAGAATGCAAAGTTGTAGTGGTCTGAGATGCAAGCGAGCAAACGGAACTATGTCCATTGCTGCTACCATTAAGCCGATTACCTCCATACACTGAGCCACTGACGGGCTTGGAATGGAATAAAGAGCTCGGCAGATGGATACAATTTTTGATTTCCTGACCTCCGTCAGAAATATTTTCATGTCCACCGAATCTATCAGAGTTCCCAGGAAAGGAACTCTTGTGAGAGGGATAAGTGAACTCTTTTTTACGTTCACCTTCCACCCGTGAGATCTTAGAAAAGCCAACACGATGTCCGTGTGAGACTTGGCTAGTTGGAAAGTTGACGCCTGGATTAAGAGATCGTCCAGATAAGGCGCCACATCTATGGCCCGCGGCCTTAGAACCGCCAGAAGGGACCCTAGCACTTTTGTGAAAATTCTGGGAGCTGTGGCCAACTCAAAGGGAAGAGCCACAAACTGGAAATGCTTGTCCATAAAGGCGAACCTGAGGAACTTGTGATGATCTTTGTGGATAGGAATGTGCAGATACGCATCCTTTAAGTCCACAGTGGTCATATATTGACCCTCCTGGATAATTGGCAAAATAGTCTGAATGGTCTCCATCTTGAAGGATGTGACTCTGAGGAATCTGTTTAGGATCTTGAGATCCAAAATTGGTCTGAAGGTTCCCTCTTTTTAGTGAACTACAAACAGATTGAGTAGAACCCTTGCCCCTGTTCTGTTTACGGAACTGGGCAGATCACTCCCATGGTATATAGGTCTTCTACACAGCGTAAGAACGCCTCTATTTTTGTCTGGTTTGCAGACTATTGAGAAAGATGGAATCTCCCCCAAGCCTGAGCGAAGAGAGAAAGTCTGCCCCCTACTAGATCCGATCCCGGATCGGGGGCTACCCCTTCATGCTGTCTTGGTGGCAGCAGCAGGCTTCTTGGCCTGTTTACCCTTGTTCCAAGTCTGGTTAGGTCTCCAGACTGACTTGGAATGAGCAAAATTCCCCTCCTGCTTTGCGGCAGGGGAAGAGGTAGAGGGACCACCTTTGAAGTTTCGAAAGGAACGAAAATTATTTTGTTTGGTCCTCATCTTATTCGTCTTATCCTGAGGAAGGGCATGGCCTTTCCCTCCAGTGATGTCTGAAATTATCTCTTTCAGTTCAGGCCCGAATAGGGTCTTACCCTTGAAAGGGATGGCTAAAAGCTTAGCTTTTGATGACACATCAGCAGACCAGGACTTAAGCCATAACACTCTATGCGCTAAAATGGCAAAACCTGAATTCTTCGCTGCTAATTTAGTCAATTGAAAAGCGGCATCTGTAATGAAAAAATTAGCTAGCTTGAGAGCCCTAATTCTATCCAGAACATCATCTAATGGGGTCTCAACCTGAAGAGCCTCTTCCAGAGCCTCGAACCAAAAAGACGCTGCAGTAGTTACAGGAACAATGCACGCTATAGGTTGGAGAAGAAAACCTTGATGAACAAATATTTTCTTCAGAAGACCCTCTAATTTTTTATCCATAGGATCTTTGAAAGCACAACTGTCCTCAATAGGTATAGTTGTACGCTTAGCCAGGGTAGAAATATCTCCCTCCACCTTAGGGACCGTCTGCCACGAGTCCCGCACGGCGTCTGATATGGGAAACATTTTCTTAAAAGTAGGAGGGGGAGCGAACGGAATACCTGGTCTATCCCACTCCCTAGTAATTTCCGAAATCCTCTTAGGGACCGGAAAAACATCAATGTAGGCAGGAACCTCTAGGAATCTGTCCATTTTACACAATTTCTCTGGAACTACAATAGGGTCACAATCATCCAGAGCTGCTAAAACCTCCCTGAGCAATAAGCGGAGGTGTTCTAGTTTAAATTTAAAAGCCGTCATATCTGAATCTGTCTGAGGGAACATATTTCCTGAATCAGAAATCTCTCCCTCAGCCAGCAAATCCCTCACATCAGAACATTGTGAGGGTACATCGGATATGGCTAATAAAGCGTCAGAGGGCTCAGCGTTTGTTCTCACACCAGACCTACTGTGCTTCCCCTGCAACCCAGGCAGCTTAGATAAAACCTCTGTGAGCGTAGTATTCATAACTGCGGCCATATCTTGCAGGGTGAAAGAATTAGACGCACTAGAAGTACTTGGCGTCGCTTGTGCGGGCGCTAACGGTTGTGACACTTGGGGAGAATTAGATGGCAAAACCTGATTCTCTTCTGACTGAGAATCATCCTGCGACATACTTTTAGTAGCTAAAATATGTTCTTTACAATTTATTGACCTTTCAGTGCATGAGGGACACATTCTAAGTGGAGGTTCCACAATGGCTTCTAAACATATTGAACATTGACTTTCCTCAATGTCAGACATGTTGAACAGGCTAGTAATGACTACAAACAAGCATGAAAAGACTTTATTTAGTGAAAAAAATAATAGTACAAAACGGTACTGCGTCTTTAAGAGGAAAAAAAAAAGCATACACGTTCTGCAAAACAGTCTAAACATGCACCAAATTTTTCAAAATTTTGTATGTGAACACAATATAAGTAGTTAAGATTGCCCCACAAGGAATTTTAACATTTAACCCCTTAGTTCAAAAAAAGGATCGAAAATAGGCCCAGATCCGGAAAAAAACACCCTCAGCATCTTGCCACAGCCCTGCTGTGGCCCTACCTGCCCTCAGGGATCGAAAATGTAGGGTAAAAGCTTCGATTTGGCCCAAAACATACACCAGGGCCCTCAGGAGTTAGAGCTTGCTGATAAAACTAACTGCGCATCTGAGGCGCGAAAATAGGCCCCGCCCATCTCACTTGATGTCTCCTCAGCCTTAAAGAACCGCACTAGAGCTGTTATAACTAGCCATGTGGGTTCTGAAACCCAAAAGTTAAGCCATGTTTGCCCTCAATAAAGTTGCCCAAAACGTTATTGCCCACAAAAATGTTAAGAACTCCCAAATAAAAAAAAGTTTGCTCACAAACATTTGCAATTCAGTGTCAACCATAATAGTAAATTGCGGGGGGGGGGGAGATAGCCAGCAAACTAGAGAGACGTGTCTAGTGAGAGCTCTCTCTTATAATCTCAAATACCATATTATTACAGAAAAAAATAACAATATTTGAAGTTTAAAGATCCTGCCTAATGATATGGAGACTCCTGTGAGTTCAGAGGAAACGACAATAAGCAGGAGGAAAATCGGCAATTGAGATCAGCGGACGCTGATCAATGCGGCTAGGCCCTACTGTGTGGCAACTACATTCTACCAGAGACCGCAACTTAAGGCTTAGGCACCTCCAGCTCTAACCTGCGACTGGAAAGCATCTCGCACCTACACTTCTGTCCGGAGGGTCGGGGCTCCGCTCCGGACAAGCAGTTCGCAAGTTCCTACAAATTGGAGTATACAAACTGACATCTACCTGAAAATCGAAGGGTGACCTGCTTCCCTTTCCTCCTCAGCCCATCACGTGAGGGATTGATCGACAGGAGGCTTGGTCCACCGTTGACTCGGAGCTGCAGAGGCCAGGGTGAGAAACTTTTCATGGAGTGTGCCACAGCTTCCCTTCTTGTTTTGGCGCGCGGCCCCGCCATTTTGCGGCCCTTCCTCCCGGAGTCACCAAGGCCTTCTAATAGCTGAGGACAAAGTTACGGTACCGGGCAGACTGGTAAGACTTCCTTAGCTGATTACAGCTCTGACACTAGTGCCAACAGGGACTTACCTAACCCTGATACGTAACCCCTCCAGGCCCCATCTGTGCGGCAAGGCCCCAATTATTGACATCCGCCTGGGCTGCTGCTACCTGGGACAAGCACACACTTGCCGTACTAGCTAATTATACGGCTTCAGATATAGACACTGGGGTTTACCCCAGGTGACAGAAGAGGCCTTATAATCACATGAAGTGTCTCCTGCACAAGACATACAGGCATTGTGAAACCACCCACTGAGCTTTAAAAAAAAGAGGGGAGACAAGGGGAAAAATTTCCCTGTACCACATTGCAGGGAGCCCTGAGAAGGTAGCACATAGGCAATTTAACCCCTGCACTATACTCAACCAAGTAAAGGTTACTTGCTCACGTCCATCTTCTAAGGGGAACCTTGCCAAATAGAAACAGAAGAACACAGAGAAATAGACTGTAATATAGCACCCTCTGGGACTGTCGCTCCTTTTTCTCCAGCTGGACCCTAGGCCCCCTGTGGCAATCAGCCAACTGCTTAGCCTAATGCACTTGTGCTAAGGCAGAAAGACTTATCCGATATTCCCCACAGAGTATCCTGTAAAGACTCACACATACGGAGTGAAGGCTAGTACTGGCACTACAGAGTGCCTCATCCAACACAGCACACGGGGAAAACTAAGGTTAAGGTCACATCAGTCACTGTGAGCTGGGGTGTAACATAGGGAACTCATAACCCTCTTGTCTGACAAGAAAAGAAGTCAGATCTCTCTCCTCCCTTTCCCGCCGGCCCTCATTGCCTGCGGGTCATACCACAGATACCCTTTTCTAGCATCGTCCTGAGGGGACATCTCCCCAGGAGAGAGATCAAGTGACTAGAAGCCACCGCCCGTTTAAGGGGAATTATAGATAGACGTCCCCACAATAGCATAAACACTTGGGCTCCCCTCTAAAGCCAAGGTGCATCCTACTCTTTTTTTCCTTTCTCATTTGGAGCCTCCAGTCCACACCAGCATGTAAACTACCACAGTAAGGTTTGCCCTCCCGCCAGCCCATGAAAACATAGCAACATACCAGAAGCAAGCAGGTTCCTATAGATATAAAGCAGTCTCACCTTTGACTATAGTTGCTGACTTTACTTTAAAATGTCTCAATCTCACAAAAGGAAACAAAAACCCCACAATACGCCGAAAAGAACGGTGGTAGACCATTTCCAACACCCGGCCAGGATGGCCCGCATGAGATCTGAAGATGAAGGCTCCGACACGGGGAGCCTCTCAGATAACCAGTCCGACAAAACTCTAACACAACGGATTTCTCGCCTGCCAATGACTGACAGCATCTCTCATAATCTAATGGACTCTATTAAATCACTATTGGAGTCTCATCATGACTCTTTAACAAAGAAATTGGAAAAATCTCATGCTGACTTAAAGGACCAGTCAACACAGTAGATTTGCATAATCAACAATTGCAAGATAACAAGACAATTCAAATGCACTTAGTCTGAACTTCAAATGAGTAGATTTTATTTCTGACAATTTTAAAAGTTATGTCTTTTTCCACTCCCCCTGTACCATGTGACATCACAAATGCATACACATACCATGTGACAGCCATCAGCCAATCACAAATGCATACACACTTATTCTTGCACATGCTCAGTAGAAGCTAGTGACTCAAAAAGTTTAAATATAAAAAGAATGTGCACATTTTGTTAATGGAAGTAAATTGGAAAGGTATTTAAAATGGCATGCTCTATCTGAATAATGCAATTTTAATTTTGATTGAGTGTCCCTTTAAAAAGAAACATTGGCTTCATTGGAGAGCGCACAGATGCGTTGGAACGTAGACAAGAAGATCTTACTATAGATCACTCAAACCTCCTTAATTATTCACAAAGCTTAGCGGGCCAGATCTCGGACCTAGAGCTAAAACTGGCGGATATGGAAGACAGCTCACGTCGCAATAACCTACGGATCAAAGGGATCCCAGAAACTCTCCCACCTCAGGAGCTAGAGACGTACCTACAAGATATGTTTAAAGTTATACTCGGATCTGAACAGTCTAGTGAAACTCTCATCGATAGGGTGCACAGAGCGTTCAGGCCAAGATCAGCAGATGAGGGGAAACCTCGAGACGTAATAGCCAAACTTCACTATTACACGTTCAGAGAAAAGATCCTCCGAGCTTTAGCTAAGGAAAAGTCTATGCCGGACAAGTATGCTGAACTGCAGGTCTTCCCGGACCTTTCACCACACACACTCCAATTACGCAGGCACTACCAACCGTATACTAGACTCTTAAGAGAAAAGGGTCTTAAAAACAGATGAGCATTCCCAGTGAGATTATTTATTACTAAGGACAGCCAACAATTTATAGTCACCTCACCACAACAAGCATGGGAGCTATTACAGAAATGGGATCTGCTTCCACCATATCCGGAAGGTAGAACCCCTGAAACGAATAGAGGAAGCGGCCTCGGGGCCTCAGCACCTACATGGAAAACACTTCCGCAAAGACCTGCTCCAACATCACAAAGGTCTCTCGAACCCAGGGAAGTACACTTATCTGAAGATACATAAGGAACCTGCTTATAGTTTACAGATCACAGCTTAATATAAATTTAGAGACACTCGTGGGTGAATCCCACGCACTACTCCCGTAGAAGATGCAAGACCACAGATGAAGACGGGTGAGACTCACAGAATTTATGTAGACTATATCTAAATTACTTTATATTTCTGCTTCCAGCAGACCTGATGTTTACTGTTATTCAAGCTACTTTCCCAACTCAAGATTTAATTGTTTTTTATTAGTAGCACAGAATAATCTCTATGACATTGCTTAATATTGTATTTTATGGCTAGATACGCCTTAGCTTGGATATGTCTAAGATTAAGGGAATAGCCCAAAGAGATGATACACTCGCAATGGGCTCTCTTTTTTTCTTTCCTTTAAACTATTAGAACAAATGTCTTGCCCACTGACTAACAGGCGACACCCACAGGACTGTACCTGACTATCCTAAAAGATACCCCCAGGTACCCTCCCCACTGCTCTATCCAAGGGACTATCGCCTAACCTAGCCCTTACATATTAACATAACCCAACTAAATTCATGTTTATATCACCCTGCTAACGCCTACTCAGGAGAAACGTGACCATAGTTAGCCCAGACGGAACGGCTACAGTAATTCACTGGCGTGAGGCATGACCTCTCTCTGCTTACCTCCATCCCACAAAATTAGTTGTGCCTCCCTGGTAGAAACGCCAGTGGAGTCACTCATTGTGAAAGTGATTATTTGACACTTTTTTTTTTTCTAGAATAGCCTCTAGGGCCCTTGAACTCTCATTCGTGACAAGCACTATAGACCTGGTGGTTATCTGTACCTTACCATTAGGGAGTATCTTCCACTAATTAACCCCACCCCTTACGTAACCCATTTTCGCTTCCGGATTCACAAATACTATTACAATGGCACCCATCCGAGTAGCCACATTAAATGCTCAAGGCCTAAATTCCCCCACAAAGAGAAAACTTCTGCTCAACTACCTACATACACATAAAGTCCACATATTGTTTCTTCAAGAGACGCATTGGACAGGGGATGTACATACTATCAAGAGATCCCAACATTTCCCAATATGCGAGATAGCGTCTAATACAGAAGGGAAGTCTCGAGGGGTTGCAATTCTGATTAGCAAAGACTTGACATTCAAATTAGAACACATAGAAAGAGACCCTGAAGGCAGATTCTTGATACTAGTATGTAAGCTTAATGAAACACTTTACACCTTAGTTTCTATATACACGTCAAATGTGAAAAAAATTCCATTTGTACGAAACCTTTTAACCAGAGTAGAACTCAAGCGAGGACATGTAATTATAGGGGGAGACTTCAAAATTGTGTGGGATCCTCAAAAGGATAAACAATCTACCCTCACCACACATGCAGACAGAAACATTTTATCAACTTCTAACGTATTCCGCAAACTTATGTATCAATTCGACCTGTATGATGCATGGTGATGCCTGGCACCCACCAAAAAAGACTTCACACACTACTCCAAAGCCCACAATTCTTATTCGAGAATTGACTATATACTATGTGACTCGTGGTCTTTGGATAAGTGGGTGAATCCAACCATGTACATGGTCAATGTGGACGCAAAAATGTATGCCAAAGTCCTAACCAACAGGTTGAACAAACACCTGCAGACACTTATACACCCTGACCAGGTGGGATTTGTCCTTCATAGACAAGGCTCAGATAATACCCGTCATCTCTTAAACATATACGCGGAGGCAGCTGATCTGGGTCTCCCCATGCTCACCCTGTTGCTCGATGCCGAGAAGGCGATTGACAGGGTGAGGTGGGAATATCTATTTCAAACCCTTACAGCATTCGGTATACCGGACACTTATGTCAGGGCCACCATGGCATTATATTCTTCCCCCACCGCTGTAGTAAGGGGCCTAGGGTTTTGCTCCCGATCAATAAAGATAACAAATGGGACTAGACAGGGATACCCCCTGTCACCCCTCCTATTTGTCCTAGCAATCGAACCTCTTGGGACTGCCATCAGAAGGTGTTCTGCAGTTCAGGGACTTCAGCTCCATGACACCGTTCAGAAGTTGGCCCTGTTTGCAGACGACCTTACAATCTTTCTCACAGATCCCCTGGATTCCCTCCCCCCATTGTTTCGTCTACTGAAGAGATTCGGTGAGCTATCATACTACAAAATCAATGTCAGTAAGACAGAAGCATACTCGGTAAACATCTCTATGGAAGACAAACATAGAATTCAGCTTCTTTACTCATTTAAATGGTCTACTAAGGGTATGCGACACCTGGGAGTATTCCTATCCCATTCCAAAACTTTGACTATTAGGGAAAACTTTGAGAACCTACTGAAAGAGATTACATTGGATCTTAATTCCAAGAGATTCAGTGAGATCTCATGGCTGGGCAGAGTGGCAGCCCTCAAAATGATGGTGCTGCCCAAGCTTACATATTTATTCCGCTGCATCCCTATTCCAATCCATATATCCCTGATCTGAAAGTTCCAGACCCTCTTCAATGCCTACACTTGGCACAACAAGAGACTTCGAGTTGCGGCTCACATCCTCCAGGCCCCCATTGAAAAGGGTGGTATAGGTCTTCCTAACGTAAGGAAATACCACAGAGCAGCGATGATTACACACGCCTCGGCATGGGGTAATGACCTTCCGACAACTAGATGGAGGGAGCTAGAGCAGGCTTCCCTGCCGGCATACGTTGACTTGGGGACCTTCTTTGGCTCCCTCCACATTGGCAGTCAAAAAACAGAATTTATGCTTACCTGATAAATTACTTTCTCCAACGGTGTGTCCGGTCCACAGCGTCATCCTTATTTGTGGGAATATCTCTTCCCCAACAGGAAATGGCAAAGAGTCCCAGCAAAGCTGGCCATATAGTCCCTCCTAGGCTCCGCCCACCCCAGTCATTCGACCGACGGACAGGAGGAAAAAATAGGAGAAACTATAGGGTGCCGTGGTGACTGTAGTTAGAGAAAATAATTAATCAAACCTGATTAAAAAAACCAGGGCGGCCGTGGACCGGACACACCGTTGGAGAAAGTAATTTATCAGGTAAGCATAAATTCTGTTTTCTCCAACATTGGTGTGTCCGGTCCACGGCGTCATCCTTACTTGTGGGAACCAATACCAAAGCTTTAGGACACGGATGAAGGGAGGGAGCAAATCAGGTTACCTAAACAGAAGGCACCACGGCTTGCAAAACCTTTCTCCCAAAAATAGCCTCCGAAGAAGCAAAAGTATCAAATTTGTAAAATTTGGCAAAAGTGTGCAGTGAAGAATAAGTCGCTGCCTTACATATCTGATCAACAGAAGCCTCGTTCTTGAAGGCCCATGTGGAAGCCACAGCCCTAGTAGAGTGAGCTGTAATTCTTTCAGGAGGCTGCCATCCGGCAGTCTCGTAAGCCAATCGGATGATGCTTTTAAGCCAAAAGGAAAGAGAGGTAGAAGTCGCTTTTTGACCTCTCCTTTTACCAGAATAGACGACAAACAGAGAAGATGTTTGTCTGAACTCTTTTGTAGCTTCTAAATAGAATTTTAGAGCACGGACTACATCTAAATTGTGTAGCAAACGTTCCTTCTTTGAAACTGGATTCAGACACAAAGAAGGTACAACTATCTCCTGGTTAATATTTTTGTTGGAAACAACCTTTGGAAGAAAACCAGGTTTAGTACGCAAAACAACCTTATCTGAATGGAACACCAGACAGGGCGGAGTACACTGCAGAGCAGATAACTCAGAAACTCTTCTAGCAGAAGAAATAGCAACCAAAAACAAAACTTTCCAAGATAACAACTTAATATCTATGGAATGTAAAGGTTCAAACGGAACCCCTTGGAGAACTGAAAGAACTAGATTTAAACTCCAGGGAGGAGTCAAAGGTCTGTAAACAGGCTTGATCCTAACCAGAGCTTGAACAAATGCTTGAACATCTGGCATAGCTGCCAGTCGTTTGCGTAGTAAGACAGATAAAGCAGAAATCTGTCCCTTTAGAGAACTCGCTGATAATCCTTTATCCAAACCTTCTTGTAGAAAGGAAAGGATCTTAGGAATTTTGATCTTATTCCATGGGAATCCCTTGGATTCACACCAGCAGATATATCTTTTCCATATTTTATGGTAAATTTTTCTAGTTACCGGTTTTCTGGCTTGAACCAGAGTATCTATCACAGAATCTGAAAACCCACGCATTGATAGAATCAAGCGTTCAATCTCCAAGCCGTCAGCTGGAGGGAGACCAGATTTGGATGTTCGAATGGACCCTGTACAAGAAGGGCCTGTCTCAAAGGTAGCTTCCATGGTGGAACCGATGACATATTCACCAGGTCTGCATACCAAGTCCTGCGTGGCCACGCAGGAGCTCTCAAGATCACCGAGGCCCTCTCCTGCTTGATCCTGGCTACCAGCCTGGGAATGAGAGGAAACGGTGGAAACACATAAGCTAGGTTGAAGGTCCAAGGCGCTACTAGTGCATCCACTAGAGTCGCCTTGGGATCCCTGGATCTGGACCCGTAGCAAGGAACCTTGA
Organism: Bombina bombina; assembly: GCF_027579735.1. Classification (NCBI taxonomy): domain Eukaryota; kingdom Metazoa; phylum Chordata; class Amphibia; order Anura; family Bombinatoridae; genus Bombina; species Bombina bombina. The sequence goes on along the minus strand of NC_069503.1, from coordinate 366,010,204 downwards.
AGTTCTGACGAGACGCCATCAGATCCATGTCTGGAATGCCCCATAATTGAGTTAATTGGGCAAAGATCTCCGGGTGAAGTTCCCACTCCCCCGGATGGAATGTCTGACGACTCAGATAATCCGCCTCCCAGTTTTCCACTCCTGGGATGTGGATCGCAGATAGGTGGCAGGAGTGATCCTCTGCCCATTCTATTATTTTGGTCACTTCTCTCATCGCCAGGGAACTCCTTGTTCCCCCCTGATGATTGATATAAGCAACAGTCGTCATGTTGTCTGATTGGAATCTTATGAATCTGGCCATTGCTAGTTGAGGCCAAGCCCTGAGAGCATTGAATATCGCTCTTAGTTCCAGAATGTTTATTGGGAGAAGAGACTCTTCCCGAGACCAAAGTCCCTGAGCTTTCAGGGATTCCCAGATCGCGCCCCAGCCCACTAGACTGGCGTCGGTCGTGACGATGACCCACTCTGGTCTGCGGAAGCTCATTCCCTGGGACAGGTGGTCCAGGGTGAGCCACCAACGGAGTGAGTCTCTGGTCTTCTGATCTACTTGAATCACTGGAGACAAGTCTGTATAGTCCCCATTCCACTGTTTCAGCATGCACAGTTGTAATGGTCTTAGATGAATTCACGCAAAAGGAACTATGTCCATTGCTGCAACCATCAACCCTACTACTTCCATGCACTGAGCTACGGAAGGACGAGGAATAGAATGAAGAACTTGGCAAGCGTTTAGAAGTTTTGACTTTCTGACTTCTGTCAGGAAAATCCTCATTTCTAAAGAATCTATTATTGTTCCCAAGAAGGGAACTCTTGTCGACGGAGACAGGGAACTTTTTTCTATGTTCACCTTCCATCCGTGAGATCTGAGAAAGGCCAGAACGATGTCTGTGTGAGCCTTTGCCTTTGAAAGAGACGACGCTTATATTAGAATGTCGTCCAAGTACGGTACTACTGCAATGCCCCTTGGTCTTAGAACCGCTAGAAGGGACCCGAGTACCGTTGTGAAAATCCTTGGAGCAGTGGCTAACCCGAATGGGAGGGCCACAAACTGGTAATGTTTGTCCAGAAAGGCGAACCTTAGGAACTGATGATGTTCTTTGTGGATAGGAATATGAAGATACGCATCCTTTAGATCCACGGTAGTCATAAATTGACCTTCCTGGATTGTAGGTAGAATCGTTCAAATGGTTTCCATTTTGAACGATGGTACTCTGAGAAATTTGTTTAGGATCTTTAAATCCAGAATTGGTCTGAAAGTTCCCTCTTTTTTGGGAACTACAAACAGATTTGAGTAAAATCCCATTCCTTGTTCCGCCGATGGAACTGGGTGTATCACTCCCATCTTTAACAGGTCTTCTACACAATGTAAGAATGCCTGTCTCTTTATTTGGTTTGAGGATAAGTGAGACATGTGGAACCTTCCCCTTGGGGGTAGTTCCTTGAATTCCAGAAGATAACCCTGAGAAACTATTTCTAGTGTCCAGGGATCCTGAACATCTCTTGCCCAAGCCTGAGCAAAGAGAGAGAGTCTGCCCCCTACTAGATCCGGTCCCGGATCGGGGGCTACTCCTTCATGCTGTTTTGTTAGCAGCAGCAGGCTTCTTGGCCTGCTTACCCTTGTTCCAGCCTTGCATAGGTTTCCAGGCTGGTTTGGTTTGTGAAGCATTACCCTCTTGCTTAGAGGATGCAGAATTAGAGGCCGGTCCGTTCCTGAAATTACGAAAGGAACGAAAATTAGACTTATTCTTGGCTTTGAAAGGCCTATCTTGTGGGAGGGCGTGGCCCTTTCCCCCAGTGATGTCTGAGATAATCTCTTTCAATTCTGGCCCAAAGAGAGTTTTACCCTTGAAGGGGATATTAAGCAATTTTGTCTTGGATGATACATCCGCTGACCAAGACTTTAGCCAAAGCGCTCTGCGCGCCACAATTGCAAACCCTGAATTTTTCGCCGCTAATCTAGCTAATTGCAAAGCGGCATCTAAAATAAAAGAATTAGCCAACTTAAGTGCGTGAACTCTGTCCATAACCTCCTCATATGGAGTCTCTCTACTGAGCGACTTTTCTAGTTCCTCGAACCAGAACCACGCTGCTGTAGTGACAGGAACAATGCAGGAAAGGGTTGCAGAAGGTAACCTTGCTGTACAAAAATCTTTTTAAGCAAACCCTCCAATTTTTTATCCATAGGATCTTTGAAAGCACAATTATCCTCGATAGGAATAGTAGTGCGCTTGTTTAGAGTAGAAACTGCCCCCTCGACCTTAGGGACTGTTTGCCATAAGTCCTTTCTGGGGTCGACCATAGGAAATAATTTCTTAAATATAGGAGGGGGGACAAAAGGTATGCCGGGCTTCTCCCACTCCTTATTCACTATGCCCGCCACCCGCTAGGGTATAGGAAAAACGTCGGGGTGCACCGGAACCTCTAGGAACTTGTCCATCTTGCATAATTTTTCTGGAATGACCAGGTTGTCACAATCATCCAGAGTAGATAACACCTCCTTAAGCAGTGCGCGGAGATGCTCTAATTTAAATTTAAATGTCACAACATCAGGTTCAGCCTGTTGAGAAATTTTTCCTGAATCTGAAATTTCCCCATCTGACAAAACCTCCCTCATGGCCCCTTCAGATTGGTGTGAGGGTATGACAGAGCAATTATCATCAGCGCCCTCCTGCTCTTCAGTGTTTAAAACAGAGCAATCACGCTTTCTCTGATATGCAGGCATTTTGGATAAAATATTTGCTATGGAGTTATCCATTACTGCCGTCAATTGTTGCATAGTAATAAGCATTGGCGCGCTAGAAGTACTAGGGGCCTCCTGCGTGGGCAAAACTGGCATAGACACAGAAGGAGATGATGTAGAACTATGTCTACTCCCTTCATCTGATGAAACATCTTGGGCAATTTTACTATCTGTGGCAGTACTGTCCTTACTTTGTTTGGACGCTATGGCACAATTATCAAATAATTTTGAAGGGGGAGACACATTGACTTTCATACATATAGGACATAGCTTATCTGAAGGTACAGACATGTTAAACAGGCTTAAACTTGTCAATAAAACACAAAAACCGTTTTAAAACAAAACCGTTACTGTCTCTTTAAATTTTAAACAGAGCACACTTTATTACTGAATATGTGAAAAAGTATGAAGGAATTGTTCAAAATTTACCAAATTTTCACCACAGTGTCTTAAAGCATTCAAAGTATTGCACACCAATTTTCAGAGCTTTAACCCTTAAAATAACGAAACCGGAGCCGGTTACAATTTTAACCCCTCTACAGTCCCAGCTACAGCCTTTGCTGCGAGTCTACCAAACCCAGGGGAGAATACGATACCAAATGAAGCCTTCTAGGAACTTTTCCAACTACTTTCAGATCCTCACACATGCATCTGCATGTCTTGCTCTCAAAAGTAACTGCGCAGTAATGGCGCGAAAATGAGGCTCAGCCTACAACTGGGAAGGCCCTTCCTGACTGGAAAGGTGTCTAACACAGTGCCTGACGTTAAAAAACGTTCCCCAAGTTTATAAGTGTGAATAACAAGCATAAACATGTATAAAATGCCCAAATAAAGCAATCGATTTTGCCCATAAAAGTGTCTACCAGTTTTATAGCCCATATTAAGCCCTTTATTCTGTTTGAGACTAAGAAAATGGCTTACCGGTCCCCATGAGGGGAAATGAAAGCCTTCCAGCATTACACAGTCTTGTTAGAAATATGTCTAGTCATACCTTAAGCAGAAAAGTCTGCTAACTGTTTCCCCCAACTGAAGTTACTTCATCTCAACAGTCCTATGTGGAAACAGCAAACGATTTTAGTTACTGTCTGCTAAAATCATCTTCCTCTCACAAACAGAACTCTTCATCTTTTTGTTTCAGAGTAAATAGTACATACCAGCACTATTTTAAAATAACAAACTCTTGATAGTAGAATAAAAAACTACAACTAAACACCACATACTCTTAACCATCTCCGTGGAGATGTTGCCTGTGCAACGGCAAAGAGAATGACTGGGGTGGGCGGAGCCTAGGAGGTACTATATGGCCAGCTTTGCTGGGACTCTTTGCCATTTCCTGTTGGGGAAGAGATATTCCCACAAGTAAGGATGACGCCGTGGACCGGATACACCAATGTTGGAGAAATCTGTGTTTCCAACAACATAGTAAAGGGATGCCAGTAGAGTTGGCTGAAACTAAAACACAACAGACTCATAGCCCCCCATCCCTCACCAGTCCACTCCATAAGAGGGCTCCTGTTGGGACTTCCTGACGACCGCATTAGTTTGTGGCCTATCAATGAGATAGGTTCCCTACAGGACTTCTACGAAAAATGGACAATTAAAGACGCATCTCTCTATGTTGGCCTCACCCAAGCTGACTCCAAAGTTCCACTTCGACTTATTGCGAATACGGTCCCTATTGAGATCTTGGAGTTTCTTGGAAGGTTAACTACGTGATCTATAAATAACAACTAGTACCTTTAGAAAACCTCTATCAAGAAATACGATACTAAGAGCTGATTCCTGCCATGCCCCACACACACAAAGAGGCATCCCTAAGCAGTGGCGTCACTAGGGTTGGTGTCACCCAGTGCGGTAAGTTATGGTGTCACCGCCCCCCCCCAGAAAGCAGAAACACACAAAAACACAGGCACACACACATCCAGACACACTTAAAAACATACTCAAATGCACACACAAACACTCGGAAACACACTCAGACACACACACAAAAACACTGACACACACACACATACAAAAACTCAGACACACACATACAAAATATGTAAACTGCACTGCATTAATTATAAAGCTCATGCTTTAGAGCTGCTCCCTGGCTCAGCAGAGCATCAAATGAAAGAAAAACAGAGCACTCTAAAATAAATCACTGAAGAAAAGGTTTAGGCACGCAAACTATGAAAATTCTGCTAGTGTACCGTAACCGTAAAGGTCTGGTGGGCATCATACGTGGCTCCTTCACTTTAGAGACAGTGTCAAACAGTCATGCGGTCAGGTGCCAGGCATCCCCTCACGATTTCCCAGTTCCCATTTAGAGAGACAGCACAGCAGTGAGTGACTCCACTGCTCCACATGTCACTGAGCAGTGAGCACAGATAGGCAGGCAGGTTTAGGCTAGCAGCGCAACTTTGCAAGCCCCACGGCACGCCCACAACATTCATAGAGAAATTGGGCAGGGGAGAAGCAAAGTACAAACAAGCAAAAGCAGCTGGGAAAACTATTTGTTGAAATTGCAGCACTGGCTCAAGGGGAAAAAAAATTGTGTGTCTACAACTTCCCCAGTTCCACTAATGTTCACAAATGCCAGCCCCTCTAATAAAAAAAATCTATGCATCTCAACTTTGTATTTCTTTGAATTTCAATAAAATAAATTTTTTTTTTATTTTTTTTTGGTGTCACCCCCTGGAGGGTGTCACCCAGGTGCGGCCCGCACCCCCCTAGTGACGCCACTGTCCCTAAGGGTCAATATCTTAGACTGCAGAGAAACTGTAGTTCTCTCCAGTTATACAAACAAGCAGATGAACTCACAAACAGACTAATAGCTAGAGGCTACAAAAAAAGCCTGCTTCTCAAAACCAAACTTCAGGTAATGAGAATGGATAGGACACTACTATTAAACAGCAGAGTAGCCAAAAGCACATCTAACAGTAATGACACAACTAGATCTACATTAAAAGAAGACATATGCTTTGTCACGAATTACAGTAACCAATTTTACACTATCACTAGGATCATTAAGAAATATTTACCTGTTCTCAATAGTGACATCACTCTAAGGGACAAACTACAGAAACACATTAGATTTGTAGCCAAAAAAGCACCAACAATACGTGACAAGATCACACACAAGTTTCATAATAAAATTCCACCAACTATTAATTGGCTAACCCCTACAAAAGGAAATTATAGATGTGGTCATGTACCATGCAAAAGTTGCAAATATACCGATAAGTGCCTAACATTCACTTCTTCACAGACCAATAAATCATATCCCATTACCACTAGAATGGACTGTACATCAACATATATAATGTATTTGATCACATGTTCATACTGCCAACAACAATATGTAGGAATTACAACACACCCCTTAAAAGACCGTATAAGAGAACATCTCTTGTCCATAGAGGAAGAATTCCCTAGAACACCAGTAGCCAAAAACTTTCACACACATGCACAAAAACTGACTCATTTTACATTCAAAGCCATTGAACACATAATAAACAATCCCCCTAGGGGGAGATAGAAACAAAACATTATCCAAAAGAGAAGTATATTGGATTTTCATGTTGCAAACTAGGGTACCACAAGGCATGAATAAAAGATATGATGTGAATCTATACATAGAGTAAATAGGATCTTTTCCATTCATGCAATCAAGTTGTTTCCAGACTCAAATCCTCATATAAAAGAGAAAAGAAATAAGAAAAAAGATATATATAAAAAGAAAAAAGACATCTAACAACAGTTTGAAAAAAAAGCTAAGTCAGATTTATCCCTTCCCTAATAACTAAAAGACCATCTTTCCTTTAGCCCACTCATAAATGTTTTTATCATGTTTATCTATTAGCCATAATCCCTTACCCAGCGTTGTTATCTAACAGCTGGTATGGTAGCTAACATACTCCAGCATTCCCCTATAGTATTATACAACTACAGTTTTCTCCTCTCTTATTGTAAATAACTATTTTAGAGACGTTTTCCATACTATTGTTCACCTATCCATCCATTATCTCTAGTGACACACATTCATTAGTTGAACACTATTCAGGGGCTACAAGTATATAGTAAAGTGTACACACACTTTCCATGTAGATTTAAAACGCTGGTTTGATTCTCATACATGAGGTTACAGAATGTTATTAATTATTTTAACTAATGATGATGTGTGGTGTAGTGCTGTAAGTCTCACTAAGGGTCAATTTTTGTTTTGTATTGTTCTGTTAAGTATAATTGATCATTTCATTACCCCCTAACAAAGGGGAACTATTCAACCAGATGTCTGTAAAAATTGCTTAACTGTCCTATCTTAACATGTTCTTATTTCTAAATGTGTAAATACATAGACTAATATTCTTGTTTTGCATTTGATAAGCATTTAGAATAAGTTCTCACTCCTGTGAGCCTATATAGCACTACACCAGCTGAAATGTATATATGTTAGAAACATTATGTATAAGCAAGCTCTATATTTATAGTCAATTGCTTATTATTTATCTGTTCTATTAAGTCTCTTGCTGCTCATGATCAATATATACAAACCAGCGAGTGACCACTTAATTATCCATCCTAGCAGGTTACTTTTTCACCTTAAGAGTTAAGGACCTTACCTGTTCTGATTGGCCACTCACACCTTTATAGGGATCCTGACCAGCAGAGACTGATATCTCTGATGAAGCGCATGTGCTCATGCGCGAAACGCGTAAGAAAGGAGCTTACCTTGTATCCAGAAGCCTGCTCCGCAATAAACCTGTTTATTGACACCTGGACTCAGCCTTCCTTCTTCCTCATTTTGTACGTGATCTATCCCCTTGGGAATCACGTTGGAAAGTAAATCTCCAACTATATAAGCCCCTCTCAGTTCACTATAAATATTTAATAGAGGTGAATATCCCCTCTATAACAACCCACATGGAAGCCTGGGAAAGAGATCTGCAACTTACATACACACTTGAAGCATGGGAAGAGGCAATAAACCACACCAAAAAAACTACACATTGTGTCACTCTATACGAGCTACACTTCAAAATTCTTACGAGATGGCACCTCGTTCCTACAAAACTGCAGAAACTATACCCTGACCACTCTCCAATGTGTTGGAGGGACTGTGGAGAGCGGGGCACCCCGCTTCATATTTGGTGGACCTGTCCGGTATTGAATGGTTTGTGGAGCAGAGTGACAACAGTGTGCAGAGATCTAGACCTGGTAGAAACACTTACCCCAGCACTTGCAATACTACACCTAAGGGTGGACTCCATCTCCAGATTCAAGTGAAAATTGCTAATTTGCATCCTAACTTCCACCAAACTACTTGTAGCTAGGAAATGGAAAAAACACCAACCCCCTAGGTGGCAAGGAGTGATAGACTGTGTAGACCACATTAAAAATATGGAAAATTATGTATTCAGAGAACGCAGACAACTGACTGACTTTTGTCTGACATGGGAACCATGGGACACCTATTGGACTCACAAACCAGCATAAATGGACTGACCTTTAATGAGACAGTGATAGCTTTGATGACTGACCTCCCTTTCCCCCACTACCCCGGTTAACATATATTTTACCTACACACCCCAGAGATGTCTATGAACCCCCCTACAGGATTCACCCAGGTACAGAGTGAGAGAGATCCCTCGGATGGATCAACACGGGTTCTCTCGCTCCACGCATCTCACTGAGACATATGATCTCTCATTATTTATGACCCCGCAAGGTCTATAGTGCTTGATTACCGTGATTACCTTGATCACCTAGATACCCTAGTGGACTGACCCACCACCTAATGGCCGTCCCATTTATACTGTTACTAGGATAATCCAAAAGTGCTTGTGAAGCTCAATGAGCCCTTGGATGATGGCCTCTGTAAAAACAAGGTTACTGTGAAAATAGAGGTGCTATTTCTTCTCTTGACTCAAAGAATATGTTTCAATGTTATGTTGTTATAATGTTATGTTCACAACTCATAATGCACAAGATGTATGTTATTTTGAACACCTCAATACAAATTATTTATAAAAAAAATAAAAAAAATAATAGTAAATGGCCCCATATGCAAGCTAAGTAATGCCCTTCTTTTAGCTCTAGGATTACTGCTTACCCTTACCCTCCTGGGTATAATGTCAGCCTTTCTGAAATACACAGTCTCTCCAGAAAAATATGACTGAGCATACCTCACTGCTGCATAGCATGAAACCGTTCCTCACACTGAAGTTTCCTGTACTCCTCAGCCTCTATGGGAACAGCAATGGACCTTAGTTACAAATGCAAAGATCATCATCCTCCAGGCAGCAGTCTTCATTCATCTGCTGGCTGAGAGTAAATAGTACACACCGGTACCATTTAAAATAAACTCTTGCTTGAAGAAATTAAAAACTAATATTTTATCACCTCTTTCACTTTACCCATCCTAGTACTTGACTGGGGGGGTGGAGCTAAGGGAGGAGCTATATAGACAGCTCTGCTGTGGTGCTCTTTGCCACTTCCTGTTAGGAAGGATAATATCCCACAAGTAAAGGATGAATCCGTGGACTCGTCTTACCTTTATAGAAGAAAAATCATTTTTATTCAATTACAATATTTAATGTGTTTTACTGAGTATTCATAACTATGTTTTGTTAGCTCTATAGGTCTAACACAGTGCCGGGTTAGCTTGCAAGCAATAAGGTCTCAAGTTATCGAAGAAAACAATAAGTGTTAGGTTTTTTCCAGTTTATACTCTCTACTGAAGTCTATGGGGAGAAGTTAGCGTTGTCTGAAGTCTTCAAGTTAGTGCACGTCAGTTTCACGCAAACATTTTACTCTCAACTTGTAATACGTGCGCTAACACCCGCACATGAAAGTTTACTTCTGGTGGTGTTTTCGCGCAAGCAAAAATGCTATATAGCGCACCACTTGTAGTCTGGCCCAAAATGTTTAAATTACGCAACATCTGTGTAATATACATTTTTATTATTTATTTTTTCCCTTTCCCTACAAACTATCTGGCAGGTTTTATTTTAGCAAAATGTCATTGGCTATCTGTGTCGACAACAGTAGGAAGTCTGGATTGGCTCCTCCAAAGTGGTAAATAGAGTTTGGCCATTATAAAAAACAATTGCAAATATAACAAACATAATGTCATGGTTAATCTGTTATAAAAAAATCACATTCTGTTAAAGGGACAGTGAAGTTAACATTAAACTTTTAGGATTCAGGTAGAGCATGCAATTTTAAACAACTTACCAAATTACTTTGTTTAGCAAATTTTTGTTCTCTTGATATCCTTTGATGAAGAGCATGCCTAGGAAGACTCAGAAGTAGCACTGCACATATATGCTTCTTGTCATTGTCTCACCTGATGTGCTCTGCTAGCTCCCAGTGGTGCATTGCTGATGCACTGTTGATAACAGAAGCATACTGGAAAGGTGTTTAAAATTGCATGCTCTTTCTGTATCATGAATGTTTAATTTTTTTTACTTTCCCTTTAATCTATTAAAAGGCACCAGAAAACTATTGTAATTACAAGGTGTTTAACTCCCCTAAACTATACATTTTTAAAACACTTTTTTAAATAAAATAAAAAATAGTGCAACTATTTTTGTTACATAATGTTTAAATATTTCATATTTTTCCTTACAAGTGTATAATTTACATTTCCACAAATAAATTAAATTACATTTTTATTTTATAATGAGAAAAATAAATTGAATTGTAGTAATTAAATGATTTTCATTTTTAAGGTTAGGAATTACTGGAAATGAATTAAAGAGGCTTACATTGTTATCATCAGGATCTTCCAAGCCATCAGGCAGACTTTGGTTACGAGATGGCTGACTGCAGACCACATTGTCTTCCATTCCCCAAGAAGCTGATCTCACTGGAGGTCCTTTAATGTCATCTGGGTTAAAAGCACCATCTGCTCCATCTCCTCAAAATTAAAAAACTATTTCAGGTATAGTCACTCACTCTAAACACTTTAGCACATGTTGCAAACATCACATTTATTTATTTTTTAAACAAAATCATTTTTTAGTAAGTCTGTATTAATATCTTGCAATTTTATCTAATTTTAAAGCTCATTTATCTTATTTTATGAGAAAGTCAACATATCAGTTTTTCACATACCTCTGCTTGATTGTGATGCATAGGGGTTCCCAAACGTTAAAAATGGGGGCTGAATTGGAACGACAGGGGCTGTTCTGTGTTCATCGCAATAAGTGTTAAAATACGGTAAATCCTGGGTACTTCCTTCTAAATTCTGCTCACTTGAAGCTCTTTCAGAAAGTTTCTCTAAATTGTTTTCAAGTGCCTAGGCAGACCACAATTTAAAAAGTTTAATAAAAATGTGAAGAAATATTTCAATTTATCAGTTTCCGTTCATTGGAATAAAATAAATTAAATGCATCAAAAAGTTTTAAAATGCCAAATTCTAGTTGTAATAGGAAAAATAGAATTTAAGGGTCATTTATATTTTCACCTTTATGGCTTTCTCCAGTTTTTTCTTTTCACTCAGGAGTATGTCAACATTGTGTGAAAGTGCAGATATTTCATCATCTTTTTTTGCAGACTGGATCTAAAAGGGAAAATTAACAGTTAAAGGGACAGTCAAGTCCAAAAAAATCTTTCATGTTTCAAATAGGGCATGTAATTTTAAACAACTTTCCAATTTACTTTTATCACCAATTTTGGTTTGTTCTCTTGGTATTCTTAGTTGAAAGCTAAACCTAGGAGGTTCATATGCTAATTTCTTAGACCTTGAAGGCTGCCTCTAATCTAAATGCATTTTGATAGTTTTTCACCACTAGAGGGCATTAGTTCACTTGTTTCATATAGATAACATTGAGCTCTTGCACATGAATTTACCACGGAGACAGCTCTGATTGGCTAAAATGCAACTTTGTCAAAAGAACTGAAATAAGGGGGCAGTCTGCTGAGGCTTAGATACAAGGTAATTACAGAGGTAAAACGTATATAATCATAACTGTTGGTTATGCAAAACTGGGGAATTGGTAATAAAGGGATTATCCATCTTTTAAAACAACAACAATTCTGGTGTTGATTGTCCCTTTAAGAAGACAATATTTAGGTAATAGATCTGATTCAAAACCACACATTTTACATTTTCATTAGCAATGTTTCATCAGTATACGTCAGCCTTCCTAATGGCTAGAAAAAACATAAAAGATCATGTCAGAATAGTGATGCAAGAACTGAATAGAGAAGGCACAGAGGGCTTGGCAGGTTTTTAAGGGACAAAGTAAGTTGTAAGTTGTTTAGGGTCAAAACTAAAATGTGCATGAGTAGATTTCAATTTTGAATAAAAGCTTTGCAATATACTTGCCTTAATAAAAAATGCTTCTACAATAAAAGCTACCACTGAATCTCGGGCATATGTACATATGTTTTAAGTGGTGGCTTGTGTGACACAGTTTATACCTTTGTTCATTTGCAGATTGGTAACATGTTTGTGTGTATATTAAATGTTTTTTGTCACAAGATGTAATGAATGGTCTTGTTGGTGCCAGTAATAAAGCGTTTTGTATCTGGAGATAGTCACTATGAGGTTTAGGAATATATCAACTAGGAGCTGGAAAGATACCCAAGTCACAAGCTAACCTTGCTGGGATAAACATACAAACACTAAAGGGTATTGTGAATAAAACTGTCAAATTTATAAAGTAGCATAAAACATAATTTATGCTTACCTGATAATATAACTTCCATCTGTGGCAGTAGAGTCATTCATTACTTGTGGAAATTAAGGAGAAGGCAAAGACACCCCAGCCAAAGGCTTAAATACCTCCCCCCCAAAGACATCAAATTTGTAGAATTTAGCAAAAGTATGTAAGGAGGACCACATAGCCGCCTTACAAATCTGCTCCATAGAGGCCTCATTCTTAAAGGCCCATGAAGAAGCCACAGCCCTAGTTGAGTGAGCCGTAATCCTCTGAGGAGGCTTATGTCCCGCTGTCTCATAGGTCCAGCGAATGATGCTCCTCAACCAAAAAAATTCTAAATTATGAAGTAACCTTTCCTTTGAAGAAGAAGGGTTAGGACACAAGGAAGGAACTACTATCTTCTGATTGATGTTATGATTTGACACAACCTTGGGAAGAAATCCCAACCCAGTGCGAAGAACAGACTTTTCAGTGTGAAAAACCAGGTACGGAGGCTCACATTGCAAGGCTGCCAACTCGGAGACTCTGCGTGCTGATGCAATAGCCAATAGTAATAGAACCTTCCAGGAAATTGTTTTAATATCAAGCAAATGCATAGGCTCAAACGGAGCCCTCTGCAAAAAATCTTAAGTACCAAGTTTAAGCTCCAAGACGGAGTGGAATTTCTAAAGACAGGCCTGATCCTAGACAGAGCCTGAACAAAGGACCGAATATCAGGAAGCTCTGCAAGCTTCTTGTGTGACAGTACAGATAAAGCCGAAATCTGCCCCTTTAAAGGAGCTGGCGGCAAGTCCCTTCTCCAACCCATCCTGTAGTAAGGACAGGATCCTAGATACCCTAACCTTATGCCAGGGATATCCACATTCCTCACACCAGGACAAGTAGGACCTCCACACCTTATGATAGATTTGACGAGTGACCGGTTTCCTGGCTTGAATAAGAGTATCAGTCACTCTCTCAGAAAAACCTCTCTTGGCTAGGACTAAGCGTTCAATCTCCACGCAGTCAGCCTCAGAGAATCGAGATTTTGATGTAGAAAGGGACCCTGAATCAGCAGATCTCTGCGACAAGGTAATCTTCACGGAGGAGACAATGACATCCCCACTAGATCCACAAACCACATCCTCTGCGGCCACAACGGAGCAATTGGAATAGCCGAAGCTTGCTACTGCTTGATGCGGGCCACTAATTGAGGTAGAACTGGCAACGGTGGAAATATGTAGACTAGGTTGAACTCCCAAGGTACCGCTAAGGCATCTATCAGCTCTGCCTGAGGATCCCTGGACCACGACCCATATCTGGGTAGCTTGAAGTTGAGTCTTGACACCATGAGAACTATCTCCGGCGTCCCCCATCTGATGCAGATCTCTGCAAACATCTCGGGATAGAGAGACCATTCACCCGGATGAAACAATTGTCTGCTGAGAAAATCTGCTTCCAAGTTGTCCACAACCGGAATGTGGATCGCTGATAGCGAACAGTTGTGGGTCTGATGTAAGCCACCGAGGTAATGTTGTCCAACTGGAATCTGATGAATCGGGACGACTCCGGAAGGGGCCACGTCCTCAGAGCATTGAAGATCGCTCGAAGTTCCAGAATATTGATCGGGAGAAGCGACTCCTCTTGAGTCCATCTGCCCTGTGCCTTCCTGGCACCCCAAACAGCTCCCCATGCTGACACACTTGGGTCCGTGGTCACAATCACCCAGGATGGTCTCAAGAAGGATGTCCCCTGGGACAGTTGGCCCAGAAAGATCCACCAAGAGAGGGATTCCCTCATTTGGTTGTCCAGAGAGATATGTTGGGATAGGTGTGAGTGATCGCCATTCCATTGTCTCAACTGAAGAGGTCTGAGATGGAACCTGGCGTATGGAATGACATCTATGCTGGATACCATGAGCCCAATCACCTCCATGCACCGGGCCACAGATGGCCTTGAGGAGATCTGAAGGGAAAGACAACTGGACGAAATCTTGTGACATCTCTGATCTGTCAAGAATATCTTCATCGGCATGGAATCTAAAATCGTGCCCAGGAATTCCATTCTGTTGCTGGGAACCAGGGAACTCTTTCCTACATTTATCTTCCATTCGAGGGATCGAAGGAGAAGAAGAAGAGCGCTCTAATGGTCTTCTGCAAGACTGTAGGATGGAGCCTGTTCCAGGATGTCATCCAGATAAGGTGCCATTGCAATACCTCTGGCTCTCGCCACCGTGAGCAGTGCACCCAGAACCTTCGCAAAGACACCTGGTGCATTCGCCAGGCCGAACGGTAGGGCCACAAACTGGAAGTGTTGGTCCAGAAATGCAAATCTTAGGAACCTGAAGAGATCCTTGTGGATTTGCACGTGAAGGTAGGCATCCTTCAAATCTATTGTAGTCATGAACTGTCCCTCTTGAACTAGGGGCAGAATAGACCTGATCGTCTCCATCTTGGGATCACAAAAGGGTTTGAATAAGACCACTTTCTGCCAGAGGTACTGGAACGATTACTCTGAGAGAGGAGAGATCCCTTACACACACTAGAAAGGTGTCTCTCTTCTCTGGTCTTGGTGATAGGTTTGACAAGAGGAATCTGCCCCTGGGAGGATGAGTGTTGAACCCTATCCTGTAACTCTGGGTGATGACCTTCAGAATCC
Source organism: Bombina bombina (assembly GCF_027579735.1). Taxonomy (NCBI): domain Eukaryota; kingdom Metazoa; phylum Chordata; class Amphibia; order Anura; family Bombinatoridae; genus Bombina; species Bombina bombina. The sequence continues at coordinate 365,995,171 of NC_069503.1, read as the reverse complement.
AAGGGTCCTGAACGTCTCTCATCCAGGCCTCCACAAAAAGAGATAGTCTGCCCCCTATGCAATCCAGAGACTGATCGGGGGGCTACCCCTTCATGCCAATTTTGTCTTGGCGGGCTTCTTGTTCTGCTTGGCTTTGTTCCAAGATTTAGCAGGTTTCCAAGATCCCTTTGACTGCCTGGGTTTCACGGCAGGTTGCTGGCTCATGAGGGGTAAAGTGAAACGTGACCGTGCCAGGGGCTTTTTTCTTATTTTAAAGGAGCATTCTGTTGTCTAAGACTATGAACATTTAACTTATGATTCAACTTAAAATCAAATTAATTTGTACTCAAAGGGAAATGGTGTAAAGGATGGGAATGGATTGTTAATAATAACGAATATTTCACTCTACCCCAATATAGGGGGCATTGGGCCTTCTTCATATAGAGTTTTTCCTTAAAAAATATATGTAATCTCATCTGAATTACCCCATAATTGTATCCCTTTGCACCCACTTAAGGACAAGCCACATTGTAATTTGTAACTATTTGATAGTGTTGAACCTATACATATCTTATTCTTTTTAGCTATTGCAATTTTATCAAAGCACGTGGAACATAGTTGAGCAGGCGGATCCACCGGAACCTCCTCACAAACACAGGTATTAGATTTGATTAAAGAAGGCGTACCCTCTAACATATCAGAGTCCTCCATAGCTTGCGCCTTTATTATGGACTAGATAGAAATGAAATTATACCTTTATACCCCAATGGCTGGGGCACTCACCACCTCCTATGACCAGGAGCACAGAGAAAACACTGTCTCCTGTAACCACCGGTCAAGAAAGAGCAAGTTAAAGAGGCCACACCCGGCCACATGTAGTGCCATGCAGGACCACCACTAACGAGAAAACGCGCCAAAAAAAGGCTGCATCGATATCTCTCTAAGGAAACCTGACTGTTCACACATTGACAGAGCCTCATCTCACACATGTCGCAGCATTAAACACAATAAAGAATATTATGCAAAATAATATGTTCAATAATCCCCTTTCCGAGGATATTAACCCTTGATTCTATACAGATAAAAGGAGACATACTGTGACCCTGTCTTCTTGCATTATCAAATGTGTATAAATGAATCTTACCAAAATCTATGCCGTGGAACAGGAACACGGCCTTTCAAGTGTGACAGGGTAGTAGCGTCGCTCCTGACATGGACTTGAGTGCAGAAAGCAGGCAGTGAAACTCGTCAACGCCGATTGCTTATGAAGCTGTTAATCTGAGTCGGGATGGTTTCGCAGAAAGACTCTCCCTGCATCTCCGGACTCTAACTTTCATCCAGGCCCTCACTGAGAGACTGACAGGACTACGTAAAACTCCAGTCCCATTCTGAAGAGTACTACACTCCATAAGAGACTACTCTGAAACTTCTGAAACTTCTCTGCCAACCTCCTGTGATGAAAGGCAAAGAATGACCGGGGGATAAGGGGAGCGGGGGAGGTATTTAAGCCTTTGGCTGGGGTGTCTTTGCCTCCTCCTGGTGGCCAGGTTTGTAATTCCCACAAGTAATGAATGAAGCCATGGACTCTCCTCCCATTATGATGGAACCATTCCCTTCCCTTTTTGTTTTTTTCTCTCTCCATTCATTTTTATTTTTGAAGCACAAAGATACTAGAGCCAAGTCAAAGAGGCTTTTGACAATGACAGGATAGAGAAATGTATTCCTAAGGACAAACAAAACATGCTTTAATCTAGGCACTGAGGGGCCTAAATCATGTACATACCCATGTGCATACACAATACAAACACACAATTCTAACATCTCAGCAGATCCAAACTTGTGCATTTAGTAAACACAATAAACCTTCAAAACATACATTTTCTAGCCATGTAAACTGAAAGGGTAAGGGTAGAATGGCAATAGCATTAGTGCAATAATAAAGGAAGTCTGGTAGATCTGGCAAGTGGCAGTGTGCATGCAGTTCAGTATGTACTGCAAAGGAGGAGAGTAGGCCAGCTCAAATGAGGTTTGGACCTTGCTTGCCTCCCCAACCGAACGACTGTTATAACAGTAGAGTCAAAATAGAGCAGAGACAACTGATGGAGAACTTCATCATGCACCAAAAGCCATTTCTTAATTCACAGTTGCGTTGTAAAAGTAATGTATGCTCAAGTCTATTTGACAAATATATGTGTTTGTTAAAACACTGTATTAGCTCTGCTTTCTTTCCTCTGTCTCTAGACATTGGGAAATAACTCTGTAAAGGTGTGCGGTTTGGTCAATATGTGTGCTATTAATTTGTTTATGGTGTTCTGCAATTGGTGGAGCAAAGTCATGTGACTAGAATGACTGCTTCAACTAGTGCACTGCAATAATGAGTAGGAGTGACTAAGATATCCATAAATGTATATCAGAATATATTTGATGTTTGTATTATATGTAAAAGTCTGCAACTGTTCTTATTTGTAAAATTTTCTGTTGCTTTATTAATTATAACATAAGTACCTTATATTGATCTTCCATAGCAATTAGCTGAAGCTTCATTCCTTCATTGACTTTAATTTGTTCTCTCCATTTCATCTCAATTTTGGCTACTTCATCAGCGTAAGCACTGCACCTCTCCTTTTCTTCCTATAAGTAGTGATAAAAACAAGAATTTCCATGTAATATATATATATATATACACACACACACAGTATATATATATATATATATATATATATATATATATATATATATATATATATATATATATATATATATATATATATATATATATAAATACACATACCCATACACACATTTTATAATTAAGCTAAGTTATGGACTTAACAACAAAATATGTATGGTTATTAATAAAATACTTACAGCCAACATCTGTTTACATCTTCTATACTTTTCTGCTTTTTCAGCAACTTCTTTGCTCACTTCTCGCATTTGTTCTTTTACAACAAATTCAGGCAAAATGTCAGATGCTAATGGACTGACTGTGGAAAAACAAAGTGGGCAGTTATTTATGTTGGAAGATTGTATAAGAATAGTAGAAGGTGAAAAATCCACGTGACAAATATTTTAAATTATTTGTAAGTTACAATATCAAGTTTATCACATTAATATAATGTATAATAATTTTTCATCTTAAAATTTCTTATCCACATGTGACATGGATAAAAATCAAAAGGTGTCTTACGTGGTAAAGTACATTGCTGAATGTCTGCAGGAGTTGCTGTGTCTGCATAAGAATATAGGTTGGTGTTTTTCTGCTGACTTTCTGTAATTTTCTACATAAGGAAACAGAAGTAATAATTAATTAGTGTAGCATTGCAAGTAAATACATTTATTCAAAATGAAGTCAGTCACTTCTTAAAGTAACTGTAATTTTAAATTAAATGACCACTAAATACAGAAGAAAACTGCCAAATACACAATAAAAAGCCAAAGAAAGAGCAATTACTTTGAATTTGAAAAGAGCAGTAGACAATTTTTTGGGCAAAATCCAAGGTAATCCAATTTTCCCATCCCCTGTATCATGTGACAGCCATCACTGCACTTTGCACACGCTCAGTAGGAGCTGGAGCCTCAGAAAGTGTGCATATAATAATGAAAGTATATTAGAAAGTTTTTTTTAAATTGCATGCTTTATCTAAATCATGACACTTTCATTTTGACTTTAGTGGCCCTTTTAGATAAGAAATTAACGTTTTACTTAGTCTAATGAACTACAGTGTTGATGAGGAAAAAAGTTAAAATATGGCAAGATCGTTAGCACCAAGAATTTCTGTTCATATACGAGGTGTCAATTACTCTTCGTTATAATTTTCTTTTTTTAAACACCACGATTATATATAATACTGTCGAAACATGTTTAGCAGTAATGTTGAAATTTATAAGAATCCCAAATCACATAAATTTAGAAGGAAAGAACATTTATGCTTAACAGATAAATTCCTTTCCTTCCGGATAAGGAGAGTCCACGGCTTCATTCCTTACTGTTGGGAAATACAACACCTGGCCACCAGTAGGAGGCAAAGACACCCCAGCCAAAGGCTTAAATATCCCTCCCACTTCCTCATTATCCAAGTCATTTTGCCGAGGGAACAAGGAAAAGTAGGAGAAACATTAGGGTATAAATAGTGTCAGAAGATAAAATAAATAATAGGGGACCGCACATAGACCAGAAAACAAACGTGTGGGGGCCGTGGACTCTCCCTATCCGGAAGGAAAGGAATTTATCTAGTAAGCATAAATTATGATTTCCTTCCTAAGTCCACGGCTTCATTCCTTGCTGTTGGGAAAACTATACCTAAGCTCCAGAGGACACAATGAATAACGGGAGGGAACAAAAAGGAAGCGGCAGACCCTATTCTGAGGGCACCACAGCCTGCAAAACTTTTCTCCCGCAAGCTGCTTCAGCCAAAGCAAAAACATCAAACTTGTAAAATTTTAAAAAGTATGTAAGGAGGACCAGGTAGCTGCCTTACAAATCTGATCAATAGAGGTCCCGTTCTTAAAGGCCCAAGAGAAGGCCACTGCTCTAGTGGAATGAGCCGTTATCCTCTCAGGAGGACGATGTCCCACTGTCTCGTAAGCTAAGTGGATGACACTTCTTAACCAAAAAGATAAGGAAGTCAAAGTAGTCTTCTGCCCCTTACACTTCCCCGAATAGACAACAAACAAAGAGGAAGATAGTCTAAACTCCTTAGTAGCCTGAAGATAGAACTTCAAGGTGCGAACCATCTCCAAATTGTGAAGTAAGCTCTTCTTCGATGAAGAAAGATTAGGACACAAGGAAGGAACCACAATCTCCTGATTGATGTTGCGATCTGACACAACGTTAGGAAGAAAACAATTTAGTACGTAAAACTGCCGTATCTGCTTGTAAAAAATCAGATAAGGGGGCTCACATATCAAAGCAGAGATCTCAGAAACTCGTATAAAAAGAGAACCTGCCAAGATAACAATTTAATGTCAACGGAATGCAGAGGCTCAAATGAAACCCGAAGAACAAGATTTAGGCTCCAAGGAGGAGCCCCAGATCTAAACAAAGGTCTGATCCTCAGCCATTCTCTTGTGCACTAAACCCGACAGGGCCGAAATCTGTCCCCTCAGGGAACTAGCAGAAAGGCCCTTCTCCAGCCCATCCTGGAGAAAAGATAAGATCCTGGGAAACCTTAACTCTGTGCCAGGAAAAAAACACGCTTTTCACCCTAGAATAAGTAGGTCCCCCACACCTTGTGGTAGATACGCCGAGTAACTGGTTTACGAGCTTGAATAAGAGTATCAATGACACACTCAGCGAAATCTCTCTTGGCTAAGACTAAGCGTTCAATCTCCACGTAGTCAGCCTCAGAAAATCTAGATTTTGATGAACAAATGGACCTTGGTCTCTGCAACAAGGTAACTTCCTGTGATGTCTGAAATAAAATTGAGTATCTATATGAACCACAGCTGCTGAGATCAATGTAATCTTAGTAAGTGTGTTTGCAGAGATTGTTATTTGGGTGGTAACATCAATTACAACATATGTAAAGTGAGAACCCACAGTTAATCAATGCAGTTTAATAGTTGGTGAAGGATGCTGTGGATATACTATAGCTGCCACATGTGAATAAATCACTGAATGAATGCAGCAGCATAAGCACAACAAGTCACCAATGAAAAAGGTGTTAACACAGAGAAAAAACTAACAACTGAGGTGTAATTAGTATGACACTGATTAGATCGATCACAGTGTAATATAATGTATGAAGTGTATATAGCTGGAACATATAACAGGTAAGTGGCTGAATGAGGTACCTGAGCAGTTAAGGCTTAACTGCAGGAAAAGAACTTAGTGCAAGCAAACAGACTCAGTCCACGAGATGCGGCAAGGTTCGCGTGTGACGTCACCGCTCCGATACTTCCGGGATTAGTGAAACAGCTGACAGGCGGCTTAGAGTTCCGTAGCTGATCAGAGAGTTCTGAGGTTGCTTCAAAGGAGGCTGGGAAGGAGTGCAGACTATGCAAACCACAATCCAATACCAAGCAAAGAGTAGTGTGGGAGGAGGCCTTTTATAGGCTGGATGTCAGACTATTAAAGAAACAGTACTATTTGCTAGTGAGTAAATACAATAACTGCATAAAAGAGCAGATGAATAGCTGTGAACATGACAGGACTCCCCCCTCAAGGAGCCACTCCGGGGCTCAGGAACGGGGTCTATCAGGATTCCTCTGATGGAACCGGGAAATGAGTCGAGGGGCCGAGATATTAGTGGCAGGTTCCCAGGAATCATCCTCTTCAGCATACCCCTTCCCCCTTATGAGATATTGCAGGATGCCACGGTAGATTCTGGAATCCAGAATGGAGTGAACCTCATATTCGATGTTAGGGTCAACAGATACCAGTGGTAGAGGATGTTGGGAAGAGCCCCCCCGAACTGTCCGGTATGGTTTCAGGAGGGAGACATGAAATGTCGGATGTATTTTGAGGTTATTAGGCAGTTGAATACGCACAGCATTGTCATTGATGATTTTGATGATAGGAAAAGGTCCTATATATAATGGAGAGAGTTTCTTGGACGGAGTGTTCAGGTGCAGATTCTTGGTAGACAACCAGACAAGATCTCCAAGGGAGTAATGTGGAGCAGGGGTTCTTCTCATGTCATAATATTTTTTATGTATCCGTTTGGCTTCCTCAATTGCATTACGTACAGTGATGAAATTTGAAGCTATAGTTTGGGTTAAATCGCTGATATGAACTGAGTTGTTGTTTCCTGGTAGAAGTTGGAAAGATGGATGATAACCATAGTTAGTAAAGAACGGTGTTTGCTTAGTTGTGGCATGGATGGTGTTATTGAAAACAAACTCTGTGTAAGGGAGTAGAGTTGACCAAGATTCCTGGTTGTGATGACAGTAAGTCCGTAGAAATTGTTCAACCCATTGGTCTGAGGATGATATGATGATGAGAGCTTTTTTTCAATCGAAAATGATTTACAAAATTCTGCCCAAAGATTGCTGGCAAATTGCGATCCGCGGTCTGTGAGAATCCTTTGTGGTAATCCATGTAGCTTGAAAACATGGGTAAGGAGAACTTGTATGGTTTCAGCAGCTGTTGGTAATTTGTGATATGGAATGAGATGTATCATTTTACTAAACAAATCTACAACCACTATTATGGTGGTGTTATTAGAAGATCTGGGTAGGTCAACAATGTAGTCCATTGCGATATCAAGCCATGGTCTGTTGGGTGTAGAAATTGGTAACAACAATCCATAGGGTGACTGTTTTGTTCGTTTTGAAGTGGCACAAACTGAACAGCTGTTAATATAGTCTGAGATGTCGTTAGTCATGTTGGGCCACCAGTATGATCTTTTTATCATCTCCTGTGTTTTAACAATGCCACTGTGGCCAGCTAAACGTGAATCGTGTGCAGAATGTAACAGGGTTGCTCTTATGGATGAAGGTACATATAATTTACCCTGATGATGGTATAGGGCATCAGAGGTTTCGTTGTATCCTTTTGTTGTTCTCTGCGCAATAAGGGAATGGAATCTATTAGAAAGAGTAGAAATTTGTCTTCAGGTATCACAGATTGAGGTGAGTGGGTGTAACAATCTTTTGGTGGTAATCGTGATAGTGTGTCTGCCTTCCGATTTTTTGCAGCAGGTCTGTAGGTTATAAGAAAGTCGAATCTAGAAAAATAAAGATTCCAACGAACCTGTCTGGCTGTAAGAGTTTTGGTAGACTTCAAGTATTGTAGGTTACGGTGATCTGTGTAAACTATGGTTGGGTATGTAGCTCCCTTGAGTAGATGTCGCCACTGTTCAAAGGCTACCTTTATGGCTAGAAGTTCTTTATCACCAACTGGGTAGTGTGACTCGGGTATAGTTAGACATCTTGAGAAATAAGCAACAGGATGAAGTGGCTTTTGTAACTGTTCTCTCTGAGATAAAACTGCTCCAATTGCCAGGTCAGAGGCATCCACCTCTAGTATGAACTGTAATTGAGTGTTAGGGTATCGTAGTATTGGTGCTGATGTGAATTTCTTTTTTAGAAGATCAAAGGAGGATTGTGTTTCTTGTGTCCAAAGAAATATGTTATCTTTTGTGAGGTTAGTTAACGGTTTTGCAACTGAGGCAAAGTTGTGTATAAACTTGCGATAAAAATTCGCAAAACCAAGAAAACTTTGGACTTGTTTTTTGTTGGTGGGTTTGGGCCAATTGAGTATGGTTTGTATTTTTGTGTTGTCCATCTGTATGCCATGTTCAGAAATCTGATAACCTAGAAAGGTAATGTTATGCGAGTTAAATATGCATTTTTCTGCTTTTGCATAAAGGGAATGACTTCGTAGTCTGGAGAGTACCTGTCTGACATGGTTCACATGTCCAGAAGGTGTTTTTGAAAATATCAGAATGTCGTCCAGGTAAATGACAACGAAGACATCCAGAATGTCTCTGAATATATCATGTATAAAGTGTTGAAAGGTGGCTGGGGCGTTACAAAGGCCGATTGGCATGACGGTGTACTCGTAAAGACCATACCGAGTACGGAACGCCGTCAGCCATTCGTCCCCAGCCCTCATACGGATGAGATTATAAGCCCCCCTTAAGTCTAGCTTAGTGAATATGTTTGATCCTTCAAGCCTTTCTATTAATTGAGGAATGAGGGGTAAGGGATAGCGTTTTTTTATAGTGATTTTATTCAGTTGCCTATAATCTACAATAGGTCTTAAAGTCCCGTCCTTGTTCTTGACAAAGAACATGCCCGCGGCTGCGGGGGAGGTTGAAGGACGTATGAACCCCTTCTTTAAATTGTCATCAAGATAAGTTTTTAAGTGTTGTAACTCTGGCTTGGATAAAGGGAATACATGGCCGCAGGGTATGACTGCACCTGGTAAGATCTCAATTGGGCAGTCATATGGGCGATGAGGTGGTAAGTTCTCGGATTCTTTTTTACTGAAGACATCCGAGAAGTCCATGTATTCCTGGGGAATAGTAAATTCTTGAGTAGAAAAAGCTGGTTGTAACAGTAGAGTAGGGAAACAGGTAGTAGTGCAGTACCTTGAAGTAAACTGTAAACTAAGTGTGGACCAAGATATGTGGGGGTCATGTAAGCGTAACCACTGTAAACCTAAGATTACAGGAAAGGCAGGTGAAGTAATTACATCAAATGTTATGTATTCCCTATGGTGGTCTAGGGTGGAGACTAAAAGTGGAATGGTTTCAAATATAACCGGACTGGATGGCAATACCTCCCCATCAATTCCCCTTAAAGGTACAGGAGACGTTTTTTTAATCAGTGGTATTTTATTTATATTAGTGAAGTTCACATCTATATATGAGGCAGAAGCACCAGAATCAAGAATCCCTGTGACGTTGGCTCGTTGTTGGTCCCACTGCAATGAAAGGGATAGGTTAAGGTAACAAGAGGAATTGCTAGCAGCTTTAATGGAATCATATGCTAGAGAAGCCTTACCCTGTTTTTGTCTCTGTAGGATTGGACAGGAGTGTACAAGGTGTTCATCAGAGGCACAATACATACATAAATTTTGTGTGCGTCTTCTGAGTTTCTCCTGATTGGTTAATGGTCCTTTAAGGAAACCAATCTCCATAGGCTCGCTGGTAGACTTTTGGGCAGTATAGGTGGAGCTTGTGGACGGTGATTTTCTAGTACTACTGTCATGGGGAGTTTTTTCACTTTGTCTCTCTCTTAGGCGCCTGTCAATACTAATACTTAAATTTATCAACTCTTCCAAGGTTGGTGGAAGATCTGAGCGACAGAGTCCATCCTTTATAGCATCTGAAAGCCCCAGCCGGAACTGGTTTCTTAATGCTAAATTGTTCCATTGTGTGTCTTTTGCCCATCTTTTAAAATCCACTATATAATCCTCCACATACCTTCTCCTCTGCTTTAAAGATCTCATAGCTGTTTCGGCCGTCAACTGCTTGTATGGGTCATCATACAGTTGAGCTAAAGCAGAGAAGAAAGAATCCAGAGAATTGAGGATATCATCATTGCTTTCTAGGAAATTATTTGCCCAACTTCTAGGCTCAGCTCTTAAGTAGGAAATAGCAGTCATAACTTTGATTCTGTCTGTGGGATAAGTATAGGGCTTCAAAGTAAAAAGCAACAAACAGGCATTTTTGAAATCCCTAAACATTTTCCTGTCACCTGAAAAAACGTCAGGTAAACTAACTTGAGGTTCCTGAAAACGTGATTTTGTTTCTACAAAGTCCTTTATATAAGCTTTAAGAGCATTATTTTCTTGTTTTAAAGTATTCAGCCCATCAGTCAGCAATTCCACATTATGAGTGAGTGTCTGAATCTGTGTAGTGATCTCAGCTGGATCCATGTTTTTTTTCTGGCTTGGTATTCTGTGATGTCTGAAATAAAAGTTAGTATCTATATGAACCACAGCTGCTGAGATCAATTTAATCTTAGTAAGTGTGTTTGCAGAGATTGTTATTTGGGTGGTAACATCAATTACAACATATGTAAAGTGAGAACCCACAGTTAATCAATGCAGTTTAATAGTTGGTGAAGGATGCTGTGGATATACTATAGCTGCCACATGTGAATAAATCACTGAATGAATGCAGCAGCATAAGCACAACAAGTCACCAATGAAAAAGGTGTTAACACAGAGGAAAAACTCACAACTGAGGTGTAATTAGTATGACACTGATTAGATCGATCACAGTGTAATATAATGTATGAAGTGTATGAAGCTGGAACATATAACAGGTAAGTGGCTGAATGAGGTACCTGAGCAGTTAAGGCTTAACTGCAGGAAAAGAACTTAGTGCGAGCAAACAGACATAGTCCACGAGATGCGGCAAGGTTCGCGTGTGACGTCACTGCTCCGATACTTCCGGGATTAGTGAAACAGCTGACAGGCGGCTTAGAGTTCCGTAGCTGATCAGAGAGTTCTGAGGTTGCTTCAAAGGAGGCTGGGAAGGAGTGCAGACTATGCAAACCACAATCCAATACCAAGCAAAGAGTAGTGTGGGAGGAGGCCTTTTATAGGCTGGATGTCAGACTATTAAAGAAACAGTACTATTTGCTAGTGAGTAAATACAATAACTGCATAAAAGAGCAGATGAATAGCTGTGAACATGACACTTCCACAGAGGAGATGAGGACATCCCAACTAGATCCACTAACCACAACCTTCGCAGCCACGATGGAGCAATCAGGATTACTGATGCCCGTGGATGCTTGATGCGGGCCACTACTCGAGGAAGAATTGGTAATGAAGGAAAAAGATATACGAGTTTGAACCTCTAATGCACCCTCTATTAGATCTGCTTGGGGATCCCTCAACCTCGACACGTACCTGGGTAACTTAGTATTGAGACGGGACACCATGAGATCTATCTCCGGCGTCCCCACTTGCTGCATATCTCTGCAAACACATCGGCATGGAGAGACCATTCCCCTGGATGGAAAGAATGCTTGCTGAGAAAATCCGCCTCCCAGTTGTCCACACCCGCAATGTGGTTCGCAGACAGCGAACAGCTGTGGGCCTCTGCCCACTCTAGAATCTGAGATACTTCCTTCATCGCCAAGGAACTTCTTGTTTCCCCCTGATGGTTGATGTAAGCCACCAAGGTTATATTGTCTGATTGGAATCTGATAAACTGGGAGGAACCCAGAAGTGGCCAAATTGCCCGTAGTTACAAAATATTGATCGGGAGGGAGGACTCTTCCTGAGTCAAAAACCCCCGTGCCTTCCTGGCACCCCAAACAGGTTCCCATCCGGATAGGCTTGCGTCTGTAGTCGCCATCTCCAAAGATGGTCTTAAGAAGCATGTGATGATCTGGCCAGAGCCACCAAGAGAGTGATTCTCTCGACCGGCTGTCTAATACAATCTGTTGAGACAGATCTGAATGATTCCATCAATGTGATCGAAGAAGACTGAGAAGGGACTCCGAGAATTCTTCCGCAAGACGAAAGGATGGTGCTTGCACCAGAATATCGGCCAAGTATGGGGCTAATGCAATACCCTACGTTCTGGCAACGTATAGAAGAGCCCTCAGAACCTTCGTAAAGATTCTTGGAGCAGTAGCTAGGCCAAACGGAAGGGCAATGAACTGGAAGTGCTGTGGATTGGAACATCAAGGTAAGCGTCCTTTAGATCTATAGTGGTCATAAACTGGCCTTCCTGAATTAAATGAAGGATAACCTTTATCGTCTCCATCCTAAAGGAAGGGACACTGAGAAATTTGTTTAAGCACTTTAGGTCCAGAATTGGGCGGAAAGTTCCCTCCTTCTTTGGGACCACAAATAGGTTTGAATAAAACCACAAACCTCTTTCTTCGATAGGCACAGGGACAACAACTCCTAAGGAGAATAGATCCCAAACACACCCTCTTTTTTGGTCTGGTAGACAGATTCGAGAGAAGGAATCTGCCCCTTGGCGAATGAGATTTGAAGCCTATCTTGTATCCCTGAGATACCACCTCCAGAACCCACGGATCCTGTACGTCCTTGAACCAGGCATCTGAAAAAAAGAGACAGTCTGCCCCCCTACACGATCCGATACCAGATCGGGGGCCGCCCCTTCATGCCGATTTGTTTTCGGCGGGCTTCTTATTCTGCTTGGATTTATTCCAGGACTGAGCCGGCTTCCAAGTACTCTTGGGTTGCTCAGCTTGGAGGATTGTTGTCGTTGGGATTTGTCAGAATGAAAGGAACGAAATTAGAAGATTTTCGTCCCTTAGACTTGTTCTTCTTATCTTGCGGTAGGAAGGCACCCTTGCCTCCGGTAACCATAGAAATAATGAAGTACAGGCCTGGCCCAAATAAAATCTTTCCCTTGAAGGGAAGAGAAAGGAGTTGTCAGGACTTAGAAGTCATATCCGTAGACCAAGACTTCAACCAGAGCGCCCAGCAGGCTAGTACTGCAAAGTCAGAGGCATGTTCGCATCACAGATAAAATTAGCAATTCTCAGAGCTTTAATTCAGTCTTGAATATCCTTGAGGGGAGACTCCACCGCAATGAGTTCTGACAAAGAGTTGCACCAGTAGGCAACTGTGGCAACTGCAGCCACCGGTTGAAACAAAAATCCCATATGTTGAAACATCTTTCTCAGAAAAGTTTCCATTTTCTTATCCATCAACGAAGAACTATCCCCAAGAGGTATAGTAATACATTTAGCAAGCTTAGAGAGAGCACCATTCACCAGGAATCGAGCCCCATAAATCCAGTTGAGATTCCGGGACCGGGAACAACTTTTTAAAAGTAGACAATGGGGAGAAGGAAGAACCAATTCTTTCCCATTGGTTCTTAATAATGTTCGCCATCTTAACCTGCACAGGAAAAGTTAAAGGAACTTTCCTGTCTTCGTAAACTCTGTCTAATTTAGGTATCATAGGTTCTTCAGGCAGCGTGGCCACTAAATCCTCTAACGTAGACAGAACCTCCTTTAATAAAAAACGCAAGTGCTCAATTTTAAATCTAAAAGGACAGTTCCTTTGCAGCAGGAGGCTTAGACGCTAAGGAATCCGACCCTGAAAGTTCACCCTCTGAAGCTACAGAGGTTAACTCATCATCGGATAACTGGGACATAATATCTAAATCAGATAAATATTTAGATGACTCCGGGTCAAGAGAGCTATGTTTACCTTTCTCTTGCGTTTGTTAGAGCGAGGTAATGCACTGAGGGCCGCAGACACCGCCGTTTGTAACAGCATGGCAAAGTCCACCGGAAGAAGGCCCCCTCCAGATGAAGGATTAGATGTGCTATGGGGAACTGCATGTGGAGTGGATAATGTAGCAATGGTAGTAATCTCACGGGATGCCGAGTCCTGAGAGGTAGACGTCTCAGAGGGACTAGGAGCCTTAGCAGCATTGTCTCCCTTCTAAGACTTTATAACAGTGTTAAGGCATGTGGAACATAATTGAGTGAAAACCACGGCCTCCTCACAATATAAACAGGTATGATTTAGTACAGAAGGAGTACCTTCTAACATGTCAGAGCCCGCCATAGCTCAGGCTATACCCACAGAAGGACACACAAAAAAAACGTTTTTTATTATAGAAAACAGCACCTTAATGCTCCCAATGGGGCACTCATCACCTCATAGGCCCTGACAGTTAACAGAGGAAACGCTCTGGGTTCAAGACTCAGCCACAATGTAGGAAATTAACAGACCACCCCGGTCACATGGAGTGCAAGACAGTACTTCCCCTGTCAGTAATAGGAGCTGTGCAACACTTTCAAAAACGAAAGTGAAACTTAAAAGTGAGACCTGTTTGTTTCAGCCAAAATCACAGTCTATCAGCCCAGGAAAAAAAATCACACAAAGCAGAATGTAAATAATTAATACACTGATTAATTAACACCAACTGTTCAATAAACCCCCTTCAGAGGATATTAACCCTGGATCCTATCAAGGTATAAAGGAGCCACACTGTGACCCTGTTATAGTCTTTTATGTTAAAAAATAAAACAATATTACCTCCAGGATCCATGCTGTGGAACAGAACACAGCCTCTCAAGTGTGTCTTATAGCAGTGCTCCTGACATGGACTTGAGTGAGAGAAAGCAGGCAGTAGAATTTGTCAACACCGATTGCTTAGGAGCTGTAAGCAGTAGTCTGGATGGTTTCGCAGAATAAATTTCCCTGCACCTCCAGACTCTAACTTTCATCAATACTCTCACTGAGAGGTTGACATGACTACTTAAAACTCCAGTCCTATCTCGAAGGGCAGATACCCTTTGTCAGGACTCTCCGAATCTACTGCCATTTCTCTGCCACCTCCTAACGTGACAAAAGGCAAAAAATGACTGGGGTAATGACGAAGTGGGAGGGATATTTAAACCTTTGGCTAGGGTGTCTTTGCCGCCTCCTGGTGGCCAGGTGTTGTATTTCCCAACAGTAAGGAATGAAGCCGTGGACTCTCCCTATCAGAGGAAGGAAAAACCCACATGACTTATGTCTATGTAATTAATACATCACACAATTACAGATGTTAAAGGGATATAGAGAAAATGTGTCTATTACTGTAAATAAAACAGTCATTAAATGTGTATGCTTTTTTATACGAAGCTGAAACTAACAGGAAGTGTACAATGGAGTCCAACTCTTTTCACTGCCTGTCAGGGAAAACTACGACAGAAAAATAAAATTTATGCTTACCTGATAAATTTCTTTCTTTCTGGACATGGAGAGTCCACATAGTTATTCCAATTACTAGTGGGAATATCACTCCTGGCCAGCACGAGGAGGCAAAGAGCCCCAAAGCAAAGCTGTTAAGTGTCACTTCCCTTACCCATTACCCCCAGTTATTCAGCTGAAGGGAAAAAATATAACACAAAGGTGTAGAGGTGCCCGAGGTTTAAAAAAAAAAAAATAACTGTCTAAATTACAGGGTGGGGTCGTGGACTCTCCATGTCCCGAAATAAATTTATCAGGTAAGCATAAATTTTATTTTCTTTCCAAAGACATGGAGAGTCCACAACATCATTCCAATTACTAGTGGTAACCAATACCCAAGCTAGAGGACACGGAAGGAATAGGGAGGGAGAACAAAACAGGCAGACCAAGCGGTAGTGCCTTCTGTTAGAAGAACCTTTCTCCCAAAAGAGGCCTCAGCCGAGGCAAAAGTATCAAATTTGGAAAAAGTATGCAGAGAGGACCAAGTGGCAGCCTTGCAAATCTGTTCTACAGAAGCTTCATTTTTTAAAGCCCAAGAAGACAAGACAGCCCTAGTGGAATGAGCTGTAATTCTCCCAGGAGGCTGCTGACCAGCAGTCTAATAAGCAAAACGAATCATACTTCTCAACCAGAGGGTAAGAGAAGTAGCAGTGGCCTACTTACTTTTACGCTTTCCAGAGGAACAAACAATCAGGGCAGAAGACTGGCGAAAATACTTAGTAGCCTGTAGCTAGAATTTTAGAGCATGTACAACATCCAAGTTATGCAACAGACGTTCCTTATGAGAGGAAGGATTAGGATAGAGAGAAGGAACAACAATTTCCTGATTAAAATTTCTATCCGAAACAACCTTAGGGAGAAACCCCAATTTAGTGCGAAGAACCGCCTTATCCACATGAAAAATAAGATAAAGAGAATCACACTGCAAAGCCAAGAGTTCAGAAAATCTCTGAGCAGAAGAGATAGCAACAAGAAACAAAACCTTCCAGGATAACAGTTTAATATCTATGGAGTGCATTGGCTTAAACAGATCCTGCTGCAAAACTTTGAGAACAAAGTTAAGACTCCAAGGATGAGAAACAGGTTTAAACACAGGCCTGATTCTAACCAGGGCCTGACAAAAAGATTAAAAAGGCCAGATGCCTATGTAAAAGGATAGTCAGTTCTCTGAAGGGTCAGATTTCTGCTCTGAGAACCCTTTCTCCAGACCTTCCTGGATAAAATACAAAATTCAAGGAATCTGGACCCTACTCCAAGAATAGTCCTTTGATTCACACCAATAAAAGGTATTTACGCCATACCTTATTGTAAATTTTACGAGTAACAGGCTTGCGAGCCTAGATCATGGTCTCAATGACCGACTCAGAAAACCCATGCTTAGCCAGAACTAAGCGTTCAATCTCCAAGCAGTCAGCTTCAGAGAAACAAGATTTGGATGGAGGAAAGGACCCTTAGTTAGAAGGTCCTTCCTCAGAGGTAACCTCCAAGGAGGAAGAGATGACATCTTTACTAGGCCTGCATATCAAATCCTGCGAGGCCATGCATGAGCTACTAGAATTACAGACGCTCTCTCCTGTTTGATACAAGCAATGACTCGTAGGAGTGCAAACAGAGGAAACAGGTATGCCAGACCGAAATCCCAAGGAACTGTAAGGGCATCTATCAGAGTGGCTTGCGGATCTCTTGACCTTGAACCATACCTTGGAAGCTTGGCGTTCTGACGAGGCGCCATCAGATCCAACTCCGGCACCCCCCACTTGAGGATAAGCCTGGAGAACACTTCCGGATGGAGAGCCCACTCCCAGGGATGAAATGTCTGTCTGCTCAGGAAATCTGCCTCCCAGTTGTCCACTCCTGGGATGTGGATGGCAGATAGACAACAATTGTGAGCTTCCGCCCACTTAATAATCCGAGCCACCTCCTTCATGGCTAAGGAACTCCGAGTTCCTCCCTGGTGGTTGATGTAAGCCACTGAGGTGATGATGTCCGATTGGAACCTAATAAACCGGGCTAAGGACAATTGAGGCCAAGCCATCAGAGCATTGTAGATCGCTCTCCACCCCAAGATGTTTATGGGGAGAACAGACTCCTCCCGAGTCCATAGACACTGCGCCCTTAACGAGTCCCAGACTGCTCCCCAGCCTAGCAGGCTGGCGTCCGTGGTCACAATCACCCAGGAGGGTCTCCGGAAACATGTGCCCTGAAACAGATGATCCTGAGAAATCCACCACGAGAGAGAGTCTTTTGTCAACTGGTCCAGATCTATCCTCTGAGACAGATCTGAATGGTCTCCGTTCAATTGTCTGAGCATGCCTAACTGCAGAGGTCTCAAAAGGAATAAAGCAAAAGGAATGATGTTCATTGGACCGACCATCAGACCAATTACCTCCATAAACTGAGCCACTGATGGCCGAACAGTAGACTATAGAGAGAGGCAAGAGGAGAGAAGTTTGGATTTTCTGACGTCCATCAGTAAAATCATCATGTATAAGGAATCTATGATGGTCCCTAAGAAGCAAACCCTTGTAGCTGGAACAAGGGAACTCTTCTCCAGATTCAGTTTTTCAACCGTGGGAACGTAGAAATGACAACAAGATCTCTGTATGAGAGTTTGCTTGTTGAAAAGATGGCGCCTGAACCATTATGTCATCCAGGTAGGGCACCACCACAATTCCCCAAGAGCTGACAACTGCCAAGACAGCAACAAATTGAAAGTGTTAGTCTTGAAAAGCAAATCTCAGAAACTGGTGATAATCCCTGTGGATGGGAATATGAAGATAGGCATCCTTCAGGTCTATGGTCGTCATGAACTGACCTTCGTGGACCAAGGGAAGAATGGAACAAATGTTTTTTATTTTGAAGGATGGAATCCTGAAAAACTTGTTGAGACACTTTAGGTCTAAAATGGGTTGAAAAGTTCCCTCTTTATTGGGATCCACAAACAGATTTGAATAAAATCCTAGACCCTGTTCTCTTACTGGAACAATCACTCTCAATCAAGAGAGGTCCTAAAATGCACTTTAAGAATGCCTCTCTTTTTAGGATAAGCCTGGAGAACACTTCCGGATGGAGAGCCCACTCCCAGGGATGAAATGTCTGTCTCCACAGATAACCTTGAGAGGAGAAATCTGCCCTTGGGAGGATGAGATTTTAATTCTATTTTGAACCTCTGAGATACTATGTCCACAGCCCAAGGATCTGGGACATCTCGTATCCAAGCTTGAAAAAACAGGGAAAAAGTCTGCCCCTCACCTGATCCGATCCCGGACCTGGGGCAGATCCTTCATGCTGGCTTAGACTCAGCTGAGGGTTTCTTTGATTGTTATCCCTTGTTCCAAGACTGATTGGGTCTCCAAGAAGACTTCAACTCCTCCTGCTTGGAAGAGGAAGAATTTTGACCTTTGAAGTTACGAAAGGAACGAAAATTACTTTGACATCCTTTAGTTCTGTTCTACTCGTCTTTTGGTAGAAAAGACCCTTTTCCACCCGTTATATCAGACATTATTTCTGCCAGAACAGGCCAAAACAAGGTCTTACCCTCGTAAGGAAGTGCTAAGAGCTTAGACTTGGAGGTAACATCAGATGAACAAGATTTAAGCCACAGGGCCCTATGGACTAGAACAGTAAAGCCAGACATCTTGGCTCCCAGTCTAATGATTTGAATGATAGCATAAAACAATTTGCTAATTTGAGAGCCTTAATCCTATCTTGGATCTCCTCCAACAAAGTCTCTTCCACAATTAATTCAGACAAGGCATTGCACCAATAAGATGCTGCACTTGCTACTGTGGCAATACAAACTGCAGGTTGCCATTGAAGACCCTGATGAACATACATCATCTTCATATAAGCCTCCAGCTTTTTGTCCATGGGATCCATAAAAGAACAGCTATCCTCAATAGGGATTATAGTTCTTTTAGCCAGAGTAGAAAAAGCCCCTTCTACTTTAGGCAACGTGCACCATGAATCTTTAATGGAGTCAGAAAAAGGAAACATCTTTTTAAAGATGGGGAGAAAAGAATCCCTGGCTTTTCCCATTCCTGTGAAATAATCTCTGTCACACTGTCTGGAACAGGAAACACTTCCCCAGACAAAGGAATATCATAGTATTTGTTAAGCTTACTAGATTTCTTAGGGTTGACACCAACAGAAGAGTCTGAGTCATCCAAAGTAGTACCTCCTTTAACAGTAAACAAAGGTGTTGATCAGACAAAGGAATTATACTGCCTGAATCTGAGATTTCACCCTCAGAGGCTACCAAGGTATCCACCTCATCAGACTTATGAGGGAGGGCAAACTGCGTAGCAGCAGACGGGACACCTTACACTCTGAACATTTTTTAGATTTCCTCTTGCGCTTCCCCACCATGGGAAAAGCAGATAAAGCCACTGATACCGCAGAAGATATTTGAGCAGCAAAATCTGATGGCAAATAAACTCCTCCAGGAGGCTGAGAGGAACTGCAGAGCACTGTATGCGACACCATTGCGGCTTGGGACGTTTGAGGAGAAAGCTGTGGCATTGCCTGAAAAGCATCATCCTGAGAGACATTGGGCACAGAGGGCAATAAGTTATTTTTATACTCTAGCGTTCTAGCTAAACATGTAGCACAAAATTGCATAGGCAAAACAATTTGGGCCTGCAGACAGCATCTATCAAAGGAATCGGATTCTTGTTCTATGTCCATAGCTTAAAAATAAGAACATTCCCAAAAGTAAAAGGAAAAATTAAAATTTTGAAATAAAGACTACTGTCACTTTAAAACAGGTCTTCAATCTCTCAAAGCGATACACGCTAAAATAAACTGTCTGAAAAAAGCACACACTCGGGACCTCTACACCTCAGATATACTGAGGTGTTATACCGTCTTCCAGAGCCTTCACAATTACATACACAGAGGCAGCTCACAAACGACTCCATTGAGCCGTGCTAAAGAGAAATGATACCGCTTTACTCCGTGTCGGATAAGCAGTTAGTCACATGACCCGGCAAACGGGAACTGTGCAGAAAGTAAAAGCTCGCGTTCCAAGAGAAAGGAAACTGCTGAAAATAATGTTAGAGACACTCTAATCTACAAGAAGCCTCCTATTCCGAGTTATGTCCAAATATGCAGATTACATGTCCCATGAAAACACTCCACACCACAATAGTGATAAAAATAAAAGTGCCACAGAGTAAACGATTTTCATATAAGGAGAAAATTAACCCCTTAGTCTCCACATACTTATGTGCCTGCACACTGCCTCAGAAAATCCTATCTATAAATGATTTAAAATGTCCCAATATTGCTGCAGAGTCAACTAAGTTACTTAAGTGCAATTCTCCAATACCTAGAAGACAAAAATCACTTACCTGCAATCTAGCTGTCCAGCAGGAAGACAGCTCACAAGTCTTGAATGGACACGTAGAAAAAAGAAAGAACAGAATAACCAACTCTGGCTTTCTATGACAAGGGCAGCAATGTTAGGGAAACAAAGTAAGGACCACCTCACCACTCCCTAACTGCTTAAAAGCCACCACTACTCTTACTCAAGAGATTGACGTGGACACAGCTAACCCCAACTCCTTGCTTGCAGGGAAAAGTACCTAAAAAAAAGGAATATCATCTTCAGACACCAAACATCACCTCCTCCATTGACAGAGGCAAAGAGAATGACTGGGTGTTATGGGTAAGGGAAGTGACACTTAACAGCTTTACTGTGGTGCCCTTTGCCGCCTCCTGCTGGCCAGGAGTGATATTCCCACTAATAATAGGAATGACGTTATGGACTCTCCATGTCTTAGGAAAGAAACGTTAATTTATTCAGCACAGCAACATCAATTTTTTTAAAATAAAGCATTGTAAAATATTCTGAATTAATGCATTTTAGATAGAAGTGTTTGAGTATCTTGTTCCTTTAATTGATTCATTTGTTGTGGTGTAGAAATATTTTCTTCACTATAAACATTGCAAAGAGGAAAATACATCTGGGCTACTTTATCATAATGTATGCATGACACTATTCAGAGGTGTAACTAGAAACCACAGGGCCCAGGTGCTAACATTAGGGAGAGATTCTCTCTCCACTCCAGTCACAGCCAACAGTGACACAACATGACGCCCCCCTGACCCCTCAGCCTGAGCTCACACTCACCGTTGTTCGCACCTTCAACTCTCTCAGTCACCGATAGACAATGCGCTAGTCACTCGTGCTCCTCCCTCTGTGTCTTCAGACAGTCTGTCTCACTGAGTCACTGCCAGTGCCGCGCTAGCCTGCAGAGTGCAGCCAGACTCGACCCCTACTGACTAGGCTGCACGTGCAGTCACGAGACGATTGAGGAGAGACTACACGTGCAGCCAGTCAGTCAGGAGGAGGCCGACTCAGATTCTAGCTAGCTAGCCTATATGCGTGGCAGTGCGCGCCAAAATGGGAAGTTCTGGGGCAGCCGGTCAAATAAAGTTTGTTGTGTGACTGTGACTTATCTTGTGCAATTGTGCTGCCTGCCTGCCAGCACTGGAAATTGGAATTCAACTTTAAGTTATATTTAATAAGGATTCAATTGGAATTGGAAATGGCATAGGTGCTACGCTCTCATCAATCATTTCTGGATGCTTCCATTTTTTTTTTTTTTATTATCTTGTGAAATAAAGGCTTTTTATACATTTGACAGCGGTATCAACCTTGTTTTTCTATGGACATTTTCACCAGCATTCAATACCACAGCATTCCAAGTATTCTACAGGTGCCGGGCCGTTATACCCTCACTCTTCCCCGGGATGTAGCTTGTGAAGCACGCTGAGCAAGTGTCTCAGCCCGTCTGGAGGATGGTTTGACCCGAGGACAGGTGAGCAAGCTCCTAGATGAACAGTGACCCCCTGCAAACTCACGGCTGACACACAGCTACCGAAGTTTGCCTTGATAGTGGAAAAAATCATTTTGGCAAGGGGATGAGGAGGCACAAACGTAAGTCCAGTTGACAAGAGTGACATATACATATATTCATTTCAAGCTATATGATATTTAATGTATCTGGTAATGTGAAAGGTACTTTTTCTTTTCATTTACTGTTTTAAACTATGAAGCCATGGAATTGACTACACAAAGTAACCACAAATGGAGGCATTGTATGAGCCTTTTATTGTACAGCAGGAACATATAACAAAGTGGGGTCTGCTTTGTAGCATATAAGTACGTGTGTGGAATAATGATTAGGTGTGTGCAAAATTTATATTTTAGATAGTTTTTTTGTCAAATGAATGCCGAACATAGACGCCAGATATATTAGTGCTAAAGTGCAACACAAATATTTGTGAATATGTCTTGCACTTTAACACTAATATATTCAGCGCCAAAAAAAATAGCTGATTGCAGCTACCTGTGGCCATATTTGCTATTCGTTTAGCAAACGAGTACCCGAAATACTAATTTTGCACATACCTATTATAAGAAAAGTGTTGGATATAATTACACACAAAAGATACTAATGTGCAGACATATTTAACACAAATTAGTTAAAAGTTGCAAAGTTGTATCTATTCTGTGACAATTTTGCTTACATAAAGCAAAGAGAAGCAATTCATTTTGGGCTATGCACATATTTTAGGCTTTATATAGTTTTATATAGTATTGATCCTTAAAGACAAGATTTAGAATAGGGATATCTCCATACCCTGTTAGACGCAGAAACATGTAATTCAATTAAAAGAAGTTTGTGAGATACGTTAATGTCCTGCTTCTGTGCTGTCAGTGCCATGGAGAATAGCTTCCAACTGAATTCTTACTAAGTGGTATCTTAATAAACCAATGGTAAGTGATTTCCTGCTTCACGTGGTGTCAAAATGGACATGAGAAAAAAGGGATTTTTTTTTTCCAAACAATAAAATTCCATTTTTTACATGAAAGAAAATGTGACTAATGCCCTTTAAAAACTTCCCTTTAGCATAAGGAAATTATGCAAACTCCATTAACAAGATACTCACTAGCTGCTCTGTAAGCTTTTTCACAGTTTTCTGAAGCTTCTGACATTCCTTATATTTATCTTTATAGTGGTCTGCAGCCATTTCCAGTCTCAGCTTTAAATCTTCGATTTCTCTGCGAAGTTCTTGTTCCACTCTGGCATTCTCTCCCACCTAACAAAAATGTATGTAAAAAGTGATTTCAAGTAAAAAAATATAAATTGCTAGAATAAATTAATTATCCTATTATAATTACGGTCATCAACGGTAAAACAAAAATTCTTTCATTCATGGTGGTGAGAGCCCCACGAACCATTACGTCTGGATCCAATTTCTGACCACTAGGAGGAAGCAAAGGATACCCAACCCACCAAGAGCTTTTAGATTATCCCATTTCCCCATCTATCTTAGTCTAATGCATAGCCAAGAAAGAAGAAAAGAAACAGAACAGAAGGAAAGGGTGCAAATTAGAACTGCCAGCAATTACAATTATAAAACAAAAACTGTGTGGGTCTCGTGGGCTCTTGCCACCATGAAAGAAAGGAATTTATTAAGTAAGCATAAATTATGTTTTCTTTCATAAGGTAGTGAGAGTCCACAGGCCATTACATCTGAGATCTCACACCCAAGCTGTGGAGTCCACAAAAAATGGGTTGGAAAAATAAGGCAGACACCTAGTTACCTGACACTTCAGCCTGAAGGACTTTCGTGCTAAAAGCTGCTTCAGAGGAGGCAAACACGTCAAAATGGTAAATGTTTGTGAAAGTGTATAAGTTGGACCAAGTTGTGTGTATTTGTGTAACAGGTCTTCGGGCTTGAGTGTCAATAACTGAATCAGTGAAACCTCTATGTTTAAAAAAACTAGGCATTCAACCTTCACACCTTTAAACTTAGATAATTGAGATCCTGATGGGAAAAAAAGCCCTTGAAACAACAGATCTGGTCTTAGAGGAAGAAGCCACGGAGGAGATGAAGACATCTGCACTATATCTGCATACCATGTCCTGCGGGGGCCAGGCTTGAGCAATCGCGAATACCAAAGTTGACTCTTCTTTGATTCAAGCAATAACTCTTGGAAGTAGAACAAATAGAAGAAAAAAGGTACACAAGATGAATCCATGGACACACCAAGGCAACTATCATTTAAACCTTTGGATCTCTTGGTCTTGTACAATGCATTAGAAAACTGTGAATTAAATGGGAGGCCATAAGATCTATGTCCGTAGATCCCATTTGATTATCAATTGATCAAAGACATCCTGATGGAGAGAACACTCTCCTGGATGGACCGACTGAATGTAAACTGCTGACAGGGAACATTAATTCCTCTCTGCCCAACATAGAATTCTCGACACTTCCTGCATAGCCAATGGACTGCTGGTACCCCCTTGATGATTTATGTAGGCCACCACCGTGATATTGTCCGACTGGCATCGGATAAACCATTCCTTTTTTAAGCAGGACCTTGAAAGAAAAGCCAGAAGAATTGCTGCAGAATGTTATTTGGCAATCTTGCCTTCAGGAGGGGACCAAACTCCTTGCGCTCTTCAAGAATTCCAGACCACACCCCAGCCCGAAAGACTGTCATCTGTCATCACAATAGCCCAAAATGGACACCCCAAGGGTCAAAGAAGGACCTTGTATCAATCGAGAGAGGTTGTGTGATGGACAAGTCCAGAGCAATCTGCTGTTCCAATTGCAGAAAATTATTTGGCCATTGAATGAGCTTAGACAGTTGAAGGGGTCACAAATGGAAGTGGGCAAAGGGAGCAGCGTCTGAAGCCGCACACCATAAGACACACTACCTACATGCATTGAACTGATGGACCCCAAGGCAGAACATAGTGCGATCTGCGATAATATCGCAGAAAGTGGAGCCTGCCTGCAGAAAGAATGGCCAGTTCTGTTAAGCACAGAATTTTCTTCAACAGGAATTTTTTTTTCTTTGTGCAGTGCAACCAGCACATTTTTACTTTGAAATTATTGGCTAATGGCTGCTCTGCTCATAAAATTGATACTTTTTTTAGATGCTATATCTTAATTGTTACTTTTAGCCGCCAGAACGGCTTCTGCTTCTGCGACTGAGAGGTAAGTGCAGCCAGGAATGCGCAATTCATATCCGCAGGGCATGTTTTTCTTTTTACATTTAGGGCAAGCAGAAGGGGTAAAAGCTTTCAGCGTAATGTGAGAATAGAGCATGAAAATAAGCAAGCTCTGCGTGCACATTCACAACAAATGTTTACAGCCTAGGCGCGGGCTTCAGTAGAGGGGGGGGGAGGACCGCCTCAGTTTTAAGCACTGCTTTGAATAATTTGCTGCCTGAGAGACCGACGGTTACTAGTCTGTGCTATAAGCTTACTACCAGTGCACTGTTTGACCAGACTAGCATTGCATTTTACCAGTCAGTCTGCCATGTGCCCCCCAAATATTATTCCTTCTCTGGATCCCTGTCTTGCCAATAATCTTGCAGGAGGAGGTGGTGGCCACTAATCCATTATTTTAATATCACCGCGCTGCAGCCGTTATGTTTGCAAAGGAGTCTATGTGCACCGTGCCTCCCTTTCATCCCTGTAACATCACAGCTCTTTCTGACATTGTAATTAGGAAGGGAAGTAGCTATGTCCACGGTTCAGGTTCAGTATTAAATAAATGGGCAGCTTTCACTTTCACCGGTAAGTTAATTATAAAAGGTATTTGCCTGCTCTATGAGCACTTTCGATTAGTTTCATCAGAGAAATCACTAGGCAATCACAATAATATATAGTTTTAAAATAGCCTTACATATGCCTGTTATTGCATGAAATTCTCAACGGCAGAGAGTCCCTGTTATTGAGAGTCTGTTTGTTCTGGGGTAGAATATACAATTACTGTGGTGGCAGGGGCTATTCTCAAACTTTATTACGTGTTATTGCTCACAGGAGGGTACTGACAGGCTTCCTACTGCAACACTGACTGACAGCTAGCAGAGAAACTGATATTGTACAGCAAACTGCATACCAGCTCTGCCCTGTTTTATTGCAATTCCAGCACACTTTTTTATGCGCCTTCTATACAGATCGTTATCTGCTCTGAGAGGACGCTTTCAGAGTTCCGATCACTCACAGCTACAGTGATTTATAGCCGACTACTGTGATTCAGTAAGAAGACGCAGACGCAGTTTTCTTTTTGTTGTGAGTGATCGGAACTCTGAAAGCCTAAACTTTGCAATGGGGGTCAAGTGGATGTCAGACCCATAAAACACAGAGTATAACCATCTATATACTAGAAGATGGGTGCTGTAGGAATTTACTTTATGATCTATGTTGCTATAGCAACCACTGACACTGATCTGTTAATCGGCATAAAGGGGCGGCACAATGCATTGAGTGACAGCTAACTGCTGCCTGCGCATCTTCAGACAGAGAGGATGAAGCTGCAGGTTCACTGATGTGCATTACGATCAGAAAACAGAATTTATGCTTACCTGATAAATTACTTTCTCCAACGGTGTGTCCGGTCCACGGCGTCATCCTTACTTGTGGGATATTCTCTTCCCCAACAGGAAATGGCAAAGAGCCCAGCAAAGCTGGTCACATGATCCCTCCTAGGCTCCGCCTACCCCAGTCATTCGACCGACGTAAAGGAGGAATATGCATAGGAGAAATCATATGATACCGTGGTGACTGTAGTTAGAGAAAATAATTCATCAGACCTGATTAAAAAAACCAGGGCGGGCCGTGGACCGGACACACCGTTGGAGAAAGTAATTTATCAGGTAAGCATAAATTCTGTTTTCTCCAACATAGGTGTGTCCGGTCCACGGCGTCATCCTTACTTGTGGGAACCAATACCAAAGCTTTAGGACACGGATGATGGGAGGGAGCAAATCAGGTCACCTAGATGGAAGGCACCACGGCTTGCAAAACCTTTCTCCCAAAAATAGCCTCAGAAGAAGCAAAAGTATCAAATTTGTAAAATTTGGTAAAAGTGTGCAGTGAAGACCAAGTCGCTGCCTTACATATCTGATCAACAGAAGCCTCGTTCTTGAAGGCCCATGTGGAAGCCACAGCCCTAGTGGAGTGAGCTGTGATTCTTTCAGGAGGCTGCCGTCCGGCAGTCTCATAAGCCAATCGGATGATGCTTTTAAGCCAAAAAGAGAGAGAGGTAGAAGTTGCTTTTTGACCTCTCCTTTTACCAGAATAAACAACAAACAAAGAAGATGTTTGTCTGAAATCCTTTGTAGCCTCTAAATAGAATTTTAGAGCACGAACTACATCCAAATTGTGTAACAAACGTTCCTTCTTTGAAACTGGATTCGGACACAAAGAAGGCACAACTATCTCCTGGTTAATGTTTTTGTTAGAAACAACTTTCGGAAGAAAACCAGGTTTAGTACGCAAAACCAACTTATCTGCATGGAACACCAGATAAGGAGGAGAACACTGCAGAGCAGATAACTCTGAAACTCTTCTAGCAGAAGAAATTGCAACCAAAAACAAAACTTTCCAAGATAGTAACTTAATATCTACGGAATGTAAGGGTTCAAACGGAACCCCTTGAAGAACTGAAAGAACTAAATTGAGACTCCAAGGAGGAGTCAAAGGTTTGTAAACAGGCTTGATTCTAACCAGAGCCTGAACAAAAGCTTGAACATCTGGCACAGCCGCCAGTTTTTTGTGAAGTAAAACAGATAAAGCAGAAATCTGTCCCTTCAAAGAACTTGCAGATAATCCTTTCTCCAAACCCTCCTGTAGAAAGGATAGAATCTTAGGAATTTTTATCTTGTTCCATGGGAATCCTTTAGATTCACACCAACAAATATATTTTTTCCATATTTTATGGTAAATTTTCCTAGTTACAGGCTTTCTAGCCTGAACAAGAGTATCAATGACAGAATCTGAAAACCCACGCTTTGATAAAATCAAGCGTTCAATCTCCAAGCAGTCAGTTGGAGTGAAGCCAGATTCGGATGTTCGAATGGACCTTGAACAAGAAGGTCCTGTCTCAAAGGTAGCTTCCATGGTGGAGCCGATGACATATTCACCAGGTCTGCATACCAAGTTCTGCGTGGCCACGCAGGAGCTATCAAGATCACCAAAGCCCTCTCCTGATTGATCCTGGCTACCAGCCTGGGAATGAGAGGGAACGGTGGAAACACATAAGCTAGGTTGAAGGTCCAAGGCGCTATCAGTGCATCTACTAGAGTCGCCCTGGGATCCCTGGATCTGGACCCGTAGCAAGGAACCTTGAAGTTCTGACGAGACGCCATCAGGTCCATGTCTGGAATGCCCCATAATTGAGTTATTTGGGCAAAGATTTCCGGATGGAGTTCCCACTCCCCCGGATGGAAAGTCTGACGACTCAGAAAATCCGCTTCCCAATTTTCCACTCCTGGGATGTGGATTGCAGACAAGTGGCAGGAGTGATTCTCCGCCCATTGAATTATTTTGGTCACTTCCTCCATCGCCAGGGAACTCCTTGTTCCCCCCTGATGGTTGATATATGCAACAGTCGTCATGTTGTCTGATTGAAACCTTATGAATTTGGCCTTTGCTAGTTGAGGCCAAGCTTTGAGAGCATTGAATATCGCTCGCAGTTCCAGAATGTTTATCGGGAGAAGAGATTCTTCCCGAGACCATAGACCCTGAGCTTTCAGGGGTTCCCAGACCGCGCCCCAGCCCACCAGACTGGCGTCGGTCGTGACAATGACCCACTCTGGTCTGCGGAAGCTCATTCCCTGTGACAGGTTGTCCAGGTTCAGCCACCAACGGAGTGAATCTCTGGTTCTTTGATCTACTTGGATCGTCGGAGACAAGTCTGTATAATCCCCATTCCACTGTCTGAGCATGCACAGTTGTAATGGTCTTAGATGAATTCGTGCAAAAGGAACTATGTCCATTGCCGCAACCATCAAACCTATTACTTCCATGCACTGCGCTATGGAAGGAAGAAGAACAGAATGAAGTACTTGACAAGAGCTTAGAAGTTTTGATTTTCTGGCCTCTGTCAGAAAAATCTTCATTTCTAAGGAGTCTATTATTGTTCCCAAGAAGGGAACTCTTGTTGACGGGGACAGAGAACTTTTTTTCTATGTTCACTTTCCACCCGTGAGATCTGAGAAAGGCTAGGACAATGTCCGTATGAGCCTTTGCTTTTGACAGAGACGACGCTTGAATCAGTATGTCGTCCAAGTAAGGTACTACTGCAATGCCCCTTGGTCTTAGCACCGCTAGAAGGGACCCTAGTACCTTTGTGAAAATCCTTGGAGCAGTGGCTAATCCGAATGGAAGTGCCACAAACTGGTAATGCTTGTCCAGAAAGGCGAACCTTAGGAACCGATGATGTTCCTTGTGGATAGGAATATGTAGATACGCATCCTTTAAATCCACCGTGGTCATGAATTGACCTTCCTGGATGGTAGGAAGAATTGTTCGAATGGTTTCCATCTTGAACGATGGAACCCTGAGAAATTTGTTTAGAATCTTGAGATCTAAAATTGGTCTGAATGTTCCTTCTTTTTTGGGAACTATGAACAGATTGGAGTAAAACCCCATCCCTTGTTCTCCTAATGGAACAGGATGAATCACTCCCATTCTTAACAGGTCTTCTACACAATGTAAGAATGCCTGTCTTTTTATTTGGTTTGAAGACAATTGAGACCTGTGGAACCTCCCCCTTGGGGGTAGTTCCTTGAATTCCAGGAGATAACCTTGAGAAACTATTTCTAGCGCCCAAGGATCCTGAACATCTCTTGCCCAAGCCTGAGCAAAGAGAGAGAGTCTGCCCCCCACCAGATCTGGTCCCAGATCGGGGGCCAACACTTCATGCTGTTTTAGTAGCAGTGGCAGGTTTCTTGGCCTGCTTACCCTTGTTCCAGCCTTGCATCGGTCTCCAGGCTGGTTTGGTTTGAGAACTATTACCCTCTTGCTTAGAGGGTGTAGAATTTGAGGCTGGTCCGTTTCTGCGAAAGGGACGAAAATTTGGCTTATTTTTAGCCTTAAAAGACCTATCCTGAGGAAGGGCGTGGCCCTTTCCCCCAGTGATGTCTGAAATAATCTCGTTCAAGTCAGGGCCAAACAGCGTTTTACCTTTGAAAGGGATGTTAAGCAATTTGTTCTTGGAGGACACATCCGCTGACCAAGACTTTAGCCAAAGCGCTCTGCGCGCCACAATAGCAAAACCTGAATTTTTCGCCGCTAATCTAGCTAATTGCAAAGTGGCGTCTAAGATAAAAGAGTTAGCCAATTTAAGTGCTTGAACTCTGTCCATAACCTCCTCATACGAAGAGTCTTTATTGAGCGACTTTTCTAGTTCTTCGAACCAGAAACACGCTGCTGTAGTGACAGGAACAATGCATGAAATTGGTTGTAGAAGGTAACCTTGCTGAACAAACATCTTTTTAAGCAAACCCTCTAATTTTTTATCCATAGGATCTTTGAAAGCACAACTATCTTCTATAGGGATAGTAGTGCGTTTGTTTAGAGTAGAAACCGCCCCCCTCGACCTTGGGGACTGTCTGCCATAAGTCCTTTCTGGGGTCGACCATAGGAAATAATTTTTTAAATATAGGGGGAGGAACAAAAGGTATGCCGGGCCTTTCCCATTCCTTATTTACAATGTCCGCCACCCGCTTGGGTATAGGAAAAGCATCGGGGGGCACCGGGACCTCTAGGAACTTGTCCATCTTACATAACTTCTCTGGAATGACCAAATTGTCACAATCATCCAGAGTAGATAACACCTCCTTAAGCAGAGCGCGGAGATGTTCTAATTTAAATTTAAAAGTAATAACATCAGGTTCAGCTTGTTGAGAAATTTTTCCTGAATCTGAAATTTCTCCCTCAGACAAAACCTCCCTCCTGGCCCCTTCAGATTGGTGTGAGGGTATGTCAGAACCATTATCATCAGCGTCCTCATGCTCTTCAGTATCTAAAACAGAGCAATCGCGCTTTCTCTGATAAGTGGGCATTTTGGACAAAATGTTTTTAATAGAATTATCCATTACAGCCGTTAATTGTTGCATAGTAAGAAGGATTGGCGCACTAGATGTACTAGGGGCCTCTTGTGTGGGCAAGACTGGTGTAGACACAGAAGGGGAAGATGCAGTACCATGCTTACTCCCCTCGCTTGAGGAATCATTTTGGGCAACATCATTATCAGTGGCATCATTGTCCCTACTTTGTTTGGACACTATGTCACATTCATCACATATATTTAAATGGGGAGGAACCTTGGCTTCCAAACATACAGAACATCGTCTATCTGATGGTTCAGACATGTTAACAGGCATAAACTTGATAACAAAGCACAAAAAAGGTTTTAAAATAAAACCGTTACTGTCACTTTAAATTTTAAACTGAACACACTTTATTACTGAATATGTGAAAAAGTATGAAGGAATTGTTCAAAATTCACCAAAATTTCACCACAGTGTCTTAAAGCCTTAAAAGTATTGCACACCAAATTTGAAAGCTTTAACTCTTAAAATAACGGAACCGGAGCCGTTTTTACATTTAACCCCTATACAGTCCCTGGTATCTGCTTTGCTGAGACCCAACCAAGCCCAGAGGGGAATACGATACCAAATGACGCCTTCAATAAGCTTTTTCAGTGGTTCTTAGCTCCTCACACATGCATCTGCATGCCTTGCTTTCCAAAAACAACTGCGCATTAGTGGCGCGAAAATGAGGCTCTGCCTATGACTAGAAAAGGCCCCCAGTGAAAAAGGTGTCCAATACAGTGCCTGCCGTTTTTTTAATACATCCCCAAGATTAAAAGAACTATTTATAGTTATAATCCACTAAATATACTTATAAAGTAATCGTTTTAGCCCAGAAAAATGTCTACCTGTCTTTAAAGCCCTTGTGAAGCCCTTTATTCTTATACTGAACTAAGAAAATGGCTTACCGGTTCCCATAGGGAAAATGACAGCTTCCAGCATTACCAAGTCTTGTTAGAAATGTGTCATACCTCAAGCAGCAAAAGTCTGCTCACTGTTTCCCCCAACTGAAGTTAATTCATCTCAACAGTCCTGTGTGGAAACAGCCATCGATTTTAGTAACGGTTGCTAAAATCATTTTCCTCTTACAAACAGAAATCTTCATCTCTTTTCTGTTTCAGAGTAAATAGTACATACCAGCACTATTTTAAAATAACAAACTCTTGATTGAAGAATAAAACTACATTTAAACACCAAAAAACTCTTAGCCATCTCCGTGGAGATGTTGCCTGTGCAACGGCAAAGAGAATGACTGGGGTAGGCGGAGCCTAGGAGGGATCATGTGACCAGCTTTGCTGGGCTCTTTGCCATTTCCTGTTGGGGAAGAGAATATCCCACAAGTAAGGATGACGCCGTGGACCGGACACACCTATGTTGGAGAAATACAGGTCGGTTGTGGACTCGGTGAATTACTGGAGCTCCAGCTCTACAACTTAAATTTTCGTGCGCAGTGGAAATTATATATATTTTTAAAATTAATTCTCAAGTTGCCTAAAAAATATGTAACAGATGCATATTGAGAAAAAAGATAACTTTAGATGCACAATGAGAATGTTGTAAGATGAAAAAAGACTATAAGGTCCCTTTAAAAAACTTTCTTGATATATTGTAATTGTCTTTTATTGTCCAAACAAACCCTATATATACTGTATATATTTTGCTTCTACACACTCCATACGTATCACCTGCCATTTATATTCTAAAAATAAAACACTGCAGCTGGGTTTAAGTCAACAGCACTGCACTGGTGAGCCAATGGCAAGAGACAGCGTGTGTAGCCACCAGTCCCCTGCTAGCCCAGAGAAGTGTATTTCTGCTGAAAATATGTGCATGATTTTCAGCAAAGGATATAAAAAGAACAAAGTATATTTGATCATAAAAGTGGATTTATGTGTCTTAAAGGAACAGTAAAGTCAAAATTAAACTGTCATTAATTCAGATAAGGCATGAAAATTTTAAACAACTTTCCAATTTACTTTTGTCATCAAATTTTGTTTTGTTCTGTTGGTATTCTTTGCTAAACCTAGGTAGACTAATAGGCTGATTTCTTAGCCTCTTCAGGTATGAACAATTTGTGATGCTACATGTGAAAGTTTACCATGTTTTAAAGAAATGTTTTATTTGTTTATTTTGTTCTAAATAAATGCATGTTAAAACTGAATTTCACTACAAAAAATCTCATCGCAGAAAGTGAAAAAAAGTTCGGCCTCTGGGCTGATGGAAATGAAGCATGTTGCAGAGACAGATGCTTTCTGAAGCTTTAGTCTGTGTGTCTTCATCAGGAATAGACACATTAGGACAGAATTTATGACGACTCCTAGAAAGGACACCCTTATAGGTGGAGATAAAGAGTTCTTTGGAACATTGATTCTCCAACCGTAGTCTTGAAGGAAAGAGAGTAAACTTCGGGTATGAGCAATAGCTAGATGCAGGGAATAAGCCTGCAGTAAGATAACATCCAGATATGGGAAAATTTAGATCCCCTGAGCTCTGAGCACCGCCTAATGGAAGGAAGACAACTAAAGTGTTTGTATAGGAATGTAAACCTAAGAAACTGATAGTGATCCTTATGGATAGAGATGTGCAGGTATCCATCCTTAAGGTCTATAATAGGCATGAATTGACCCTGATGGATTAAGGGTGAAAATGTGCCGTTTCCATCTTGAAGGTAGGTACCCTTAGACTAAGGTTTTCAGTCTAAGATGGTCTGGAAGTTTCTTCCTTCTTAGGAGTAAAAACCTTGGACCAGTTATGAGACAGGGTCAAACGCTGCCATGTCCTCTAGGTCCTGGACACATTAGATAAAAGGCAGTCACCGCAAGATCTCTGCTAGTAGTCCTATACAGGTCTGCTGGTCAGTTAGAAGGATTCTAAGAGAAGGAAAACTCCAGATCTTGAAGCATAAAAAGAATAAATCTGGAAATCCAGACTTTTTTTTCCTGATGAATTCTGAAACACATAAATTAATGCATAAAGTAACCCGTTTTTAAATCTGTACATGAAATAAGTGTCAGTATCTACTATACTATACACATGCATACATATTTAGCATGTAATTTAGCCTGACTGATTAGACAAGCACTACATATAGATACACAGGTACGAAGTGAATACACTATGTACATTGCTGATGAAAATATTCATGATCAATGTTCAGTATCTGCATAACAAAACTTATGTAATATAAACTACACATATAATAGGAATAAAAGAGATCACAATAGATTTTTTTCTCTAGAGAATCTCCACTGTTTTACTAAGAATTGGAGAAGTCCTGCACGACTGCATTTGGAATTAATCATGCAGAGTAATATGTATGAAAGGTATATACAAACATAGGCATAGATTATAATATTGTGTACACTAAATAATAGTATTGAATATATAGGGCTAGATTATAAGTGGAGTGCAAAATATCGCTTTCGCTGGTATTATAAATTAGAAACAATGGCAACGCGACTTCGCGTTCGCATTGCACGGAAGCTTTGCGCTCACAAGAGTGTGCTTCCATAGGCTCCGATTGGAGCCTCGTTCTCATGCCGTTTCTCACTAGCATCGCGAAGGGGGTAATTCGCACAGCGATTGGCAGCAGATTTTAAATATGTATGTATATATGTATATGACACATAAATATATATGTGTATAAGAATATACATATATATTTACAGGGAACACACCAGTTTCCATAGACAGCTAAGTAAAGGCACTTTTTAGTGCCATTTTTTTTTTTCTAATACCCCACATCCGCCAACTTTAACCCTGGTTATTTATCGTGCGTCCGAAAAAAGGGCGAATTTGCAATAAATTAGCACTCCACTTGTAATCTAGTCTAAAATGCCTACAGATCTACATAGACAAAGATCTGCATATGTAAAAAACATTATGTGCGCTGCTGCACATGCAATAAACAAACAGTTTAAATAGATTTGCATATAATAATAGGGTGCATAAAAGTACATGAATTACATTACTGCAAATAACATTCCAAAAAGCATAAAATATAGAAAGTATAGAGAATGCAAACTGACATAAAAAAATATATCTGTTTATATCCACTTGAAATGAAGGGAGTACAATGCTTCATGGTTCTATATATAGGTATTGATATCACAGATAGTTAAATATATGATAATGGCACCATGTCATATTCAGTACAATACGTATTTGCACAAATGTATTCTACAGTGTACACAACTTACTATAATAAGTATGTGCCTGAGGTGTACAGATGCCTAAAGGTCTTTGGAAAAAAAACAGAATTTATGTTTACCTGATAAATTACTTTCTCCAACGGTGTGTCCGGTCCACGGCGTCATCCTTACTTGTGGGATATTCTCTTCCCCAACAGGAAATGGCAAAGAGCCCAGCAAAGCTGGTCACATGATCCCTCCTAGGCTCCGCCTACCCCAGTCATTCGACCGACGTTAAGGAGGAATATTTGCATAGGAGAAACCATATGGTACCGTGGTGACTGTAGTTAAAGAAAATAAATTATCAGACCTGATTAAAGAAACCAGGGCGGGCCGTGGACCGGACACACCGTTGGAGAAAGTAATTTATCAGGTAAACATAAATTCTGTTTTCTCCAACATAGGTGTGTCCGGTCCACGGCGTCATCCTTACTTGTGGGAACCAATACCAAAGCTTTAGGACACGGATGAAGGGAGGGAGCAAATCAGGTCACCTAAATGGAAGGCACCACGGCTTGCAAAACCTTTCTCCCAAAAATAGCCTCAGAAGAAGCAAAAGTATCAAACTTGTAAAATTTGGTAAAAGTGTGCAGTGAAGACCAAGTCGCTGCCCTACATATCTGATCAACAGAAGCCTCGTTCTTGAAGGCCCATGTGGAAGCCACAGCCCTAGTGGAATGAGCTGTGATTCTTTCGGGAGACTGCCGTCCGGCAGTCTCGTAAGCCAATCTGATGATGCTTTTAATCCAAAAAGAGAGAGAGGTAGAAGTTGCTTTTTGACCTCTCCTTTTACCAGAATAAACAACAAACAAGGAAGATGTTTGTCTAAAATCCTTTGTAGCATCTAAATAGAATTTTAGAGCGCGAACAACATCCAAATTGTGCAACAAACGTTCCTTCTTTGAAACTGGTTTCGGACACAGAGAAGGTACGATAATCTCCTGGTTAATGTTTTTGTTAGAAACAACTTTTGGAAGAAAACCAGGTTTAGTACGTAAAACCACCTTATCTGCATGGAACACCAGATAAGGAGGAGAACACTGCAGAGCAGATAATTCTGAAACTCTTCTAGCAGAAGAAATTGCAACTAAAAACAAAACTTTCCAAGATAATAACTTAATATCAACGGAATGCAAGGGTTCAAACGGAACCCCCTGAAGAACTGAAAGAACTAAATTGAGACTCCAAGGAGGAGTCAAAGGTTTGTAAACAGGCTTAATTCTAACCAGAGCCTGAACAAAGGCTTGAACATCTGGCACAGCAGCCAGTTTCTTGTGAAGTAACACCGACAAGGCAGAAATCTGTCCCTTCAGGGAACTTGCAGATAATCCTTTTTCCAATCCTTCTTGAAGGAAGGATAGAATCCTAGGAATCTTAACCTTGTCCCAAGAGAATCCTTTAGATTCACACCAACAGATATATTTTTTCCAAATTTTGTGGTAAATCTTTCTAGTTACAGGCTTTCTGGCCTGAACAAGAGTATCAATAACAGAATCTGAGAACCCTCGCTTCGATAAAATCAAGCGTTCAATCTCCAAGCAGTCAGCTGGAGTGAAACCAGATTCGGATGTTCGAACGGACCCTGAACAAGCAGGTCTCGTCTCAAAGGTAGCTTCCAAGGTGGAGCCGATGACATATTCACCAGATCTGCCTACCAAGTCCTGCGTGGCCACGCAGGAGCTATCAAGATCACCGACGCCCTCTCCTGATTGATCCTGGCTACCAGCCTGGGGATGAGAGGAAACGGCGGGAACACATAAGCTAGTTTGAAGGTCCAAGGTGCTACTAGTGCATCCACTAGAGCCGCCTTGGGATCCCTGGATCTGGACCCGTAGCAAGGAACTTTGAAGTTCTGACGAGAGGCCATCAGATCCATGTCTGGAATGCCCCACAGCTGAGTGACTTGGGCAAAGATTTCCGGATGGAGTTCCCACTCCCCCGGATGCAATGTCTGACGACTCAGAAAATCCGCTTCCCAATTTTCCACTCCTGGGATGTGGATAGCAGACAGGTGGCAGGAGTGAGACTCCGCCCATAGAATGATTTTGGTCACTTCTTCCATCGCTAGGGAACTCCTTGTTCCCCCCTGATGGTTGATGTACGCAACAGTTGTCATGTTGTCTGATTGAAACCGTATGAACTTGGCCCTCGCTAGCTGAGGCCAAGCCTTGAGAGCATTGAATATCGCTCTCAGTTCCAGAATATTTATCGGTAGAAGAGATTCTTCCCGAGACCAAAGACCCTGAGCTTTCAGGGATCCCCAGACCGCGCCCCAGCCCATCAGACTGGCGTCGGTCGTGACAATGACCCACTCTGGTCTGCGGAATGTCATCCCTTGTGACAGGTTGTCCAGGGACAGCCACCAACGGAGTGAGTTTCTGGTCCTCTGATTTACTTGTATCCTCGGAGACAAGTCTGTATAGTCCCCATTCCACTGACTGAGCATGCACAGTTGTAATGGTCTTAGATGAATGCGCGCAAAAGGAACTATGTCCATTGCCGCTACCATCAACCCGATCACTTCCATGCACTGAGCTATGGAAGGAAGAGGAACGGAATGAAGTATCCGACAAGAGTCTAGAAGCTTTGTTTTTCTGGCCTCTGTCAGAAAAATCCTCATTTCTAAGGAGTCTATTATTGTTCCCAAGAAGGGAACCCTTGTTGACGGGGATAGAGAACTCTTTTCCACGTTCACTTTCCATCCGTGAGATCTGAGAAAGGCCAGGACAATGTCCGTGTGAGCCTTTGCTTGAGGAAGGGACGACGCTTGAATCAGAATGTCGTCCAAGTAAGGTACTACAGCAATGCCCCTTGGTCTTAGCACAGCTAGAAGGGACCCTAGTACCTTTGTGAAAATCCTTGGAGCAGTGGCTAATCCGAAAGGAAGCGCCACGAACTGGTAATGTTTGTCCAGGAATGCGAACCTTAGGAACCGATGATGTTCCTTGTGGATAGGAATATGTAGATACGCATCCTTTAAATCCACCGTGGTCATGAATTGACCTTCCTGGATGGAAGGAAGAATAGTTCGAATGGTTTCCATCTTGAACGATGGAACCTTGAGAAACTTGTTTAAGATCTTGAGATCTAAGATTGGTCTGAACGTTCCCTCTTTTTTGGGAACTATGAACAGATTGGAGTAGAACCCCATCCCTTGTTCTCTTAATGGAACAGGATGAATCACTCCCATTTTTAACAGGTCTTCTACACAATGTAAGAATGCCTGTCTTTTTATGTGGTCTGAAGACAACTGAGACCTGTGGAACCTCCCCCTTGGGGGAAGTCCCTTGAATTCCAGAAGATAACCTTGGGAGACTATTTCTAGCGCCCAAGGATCCAGAACATCTCTTGCCCAAGCCTGAGCGAAGAGAGAGAGTCTGCCCCCCACCAGATCCGGTCCCGGATCGGGGGCCAACATTTCATGCTGTCTTGGTAGCAGTGGCAGGTTTCTTGGCCTGCTTTCCCTTGTTCCAGCCTTGCATTGGTCTCCAAGCTGGCTTGGCTTGAGAAGTATTACCCTCTTGCTTAGAGGACGTAGCACCTTGGGCTGGTCCGTTTCTACGAAAGGGACGAAAATTAGGTTTATTTTTTGCCTTGAAAGGCCGATCCTGAGGAAGGGCGTGGCCCTTACCCCCAGTGATATCAGAGATAATCTCTTTCAAGTCAGGGCCAAACAGCGTTTTCCCCTTGAAAGGAATGTTAAGTAGCTTGTTCTTGGAAGACGCATCAGCCGACCAAGATTTCAACCAAAGCGCTCTGCGCGCCACAATAGCAAACCCAGAATTCTTAGCCGCTAACCTAGCCAATTGCAAAGTGGCGTCTAGGGTGAAAGAATTAGCCAATTTGAGAGCATTGATTCTGTCCATAATCTCCTCCAAAGGAGGAGAATCACAATCGACCGCTCTTATCAGATCATCGAACCAGAAACATGCGGCTGTAGCGACAGGGACAATGCATGAAATTGGTTGTAGAAGGTAACCTTGCTGAACAAACATCTTTTTAAGCAAACCTTCTAATTTTTTATCCATAGGATCTTTGAAAGCACAACTATCCTCTATGGGTATAGTGGTGCGTTTGTTTAAAGTGGAAACCGCTCCCTCGACCTTGGGGACTGTCTGCCATAAGTCCTTTCTGGGGTCGACCATAGGAAACAATTTTTTAAATATGGGGGGAGGGACGAAAGGAATACCGGGCCTTTCCCATTCTTTATTAACAATGTCCGCCACCCGCTTGGGTATAGGAAAAGCTTCTGGGAGCCCCGGCACCTCTAGGAACTTGTCCATTTTACATAGTTTCTCTGGAATGACCAACTTGTCACAATCATCCAGAGTGGATAATACCTCCTTAAGCAGAATGCGGAGATGTTCCAACTTAAATTTAAATGCAATCACATCAGGTTCAGCCTGTTGAGAAATGTTCCCTGAATCAGTAATTTCTCCCTCAGACAAAACCTCCCTGGCCCCATCAGACTGGGTAGGGGCCCTTCAGAAATATTATTATCAGCGTCGTCATGCTCTTCAGTATCTAAAACAGAGCAGCCGCGCTTACGCTGATAAGTGTTCATTTTGGCTAAAATGTTTTTGACAGAATTATCCATTACAGCCGTTAATTGTTGCATAGTAAGGAGAATTGGCGCGCTAGATGTACTAGGGGCCTCCTGAGTGGGCAAGACTCGTGTAGACGAAGGAGGGAATGATGCAGTACCATGCTTACTCCCCTCACTTGAGGAATCATCTTGGGCATCATTGTCATTATCACATAAATCACATTTATTTAAATGAATAGGAATTCTGGCTTCCCCACATTCAGAACACAGTCTATCTGGTAGTTCAGACATGTTAAACAGGCATAAACTTGATAACAAAGTACAAAAAACGTTTTAAAATAAAACCGTTACTGTCACTTTAAATTTTAAACTGAACACACTTTATTACTGCAATTGCGAAAAAACATGAAGGAATTGTTCAAAATTCACCAAATTTTCACCACAGTGTCTTAAAGCCTTAAAAGTATTGCACACCAAATTTGGAAGCTTTAACCCTTAAAATAACGGAACCGGAGCCGTTTTGAACTTTAACCCCTTTACAGTCCCTGGTATCTGCTTTGCTGAGACCCAACCAAGCCCAAAGGGGAATACGATACCAAATGACGCCTTCAGAAAGTCTTTTCTAAGTATCAGAGCTCCTCTCAAAAACAAGTGCGCAACACCGGCGCGAAAATGAGGCTCTGCTTATGCTTTGGGAAAGCCCCTAAAGAATAAGGTGTCTAAAACAGTGCCTGCCGATATTATTATATCAAAATACCCAGATAAAATGATTCCTCAAGGCTAAATATGTGTTAATAATGAATCGATTTAGCCCAGAAAAAGTCTACAGTTTTAATAAGCCCTTGTGAAGCCCTTATTTACGATCGTAATAAATATGGCTTACCGGATCCCATAGGGAAAATGACAGCTTCCAGCATTACATCGTCTTGTTAGAATGTGTCATACCTCAAGCAGCAATAGACTGCACACTGTTCCCCCAACTGAAGTTAATTGCTCTCAACAGTCCTGTGTGGAACAGCCATGGATTTTAGTGACGGTTGCTAAAATCATTTTCCTCATACAAACAGAAATCTTCATCTCTTTTCTGTTTCTGAGTAAATAGTACATACCAGCACTATTTCAAAATAACAAACTCTTGATTGAATAATAAAAACTACAGTTAAACACTAAAAAACTCTAAGCCATCTCCGTGGAGATGTTGCCTGTACAACGGCAAAGAGAATGACTGGGGTAGGCGGAGCCTAGGAGGGATCATGTGACCAGCTTTGCTGGGCTCTTTGCCATTTCCTGTTGGGGAAGAGAATATCCCACAAGTAAGGATGACGCAGTGGACCGGACACACCTATGTTGGAGAAATCTGCATATAGGATATTATCAATCATGAACACTTAGGAATAAGTGATTACCCCTCTAATAACTATGATATATACAGCATATAAGGACCTTATAAGCAGAGAGTTTACCTAGAGTATGAAAACTCAATAATAGCTGCTAAAAATATTCTGCCATAGACTTGTGCAAGCTATTTTTAAACTCAGGGATAAAGTCAGTAGTAGCCCCCTGAGTAACACGCACAGGACATAATTCCTTAGAGGAAGTAGAAAGTTGTGGCTGATCTGTATGCAAAATTGAGGTACACAACTGTCACAGAGTTGATTGACCTAGCACACTGGAACAGATTTTCCAAATAAACATAATAATGTACAGAGAGGTTTATCAGTAAAAGACTCCACTAATGGGTGTAAACGGATATTAGTGGGGACAGATTCGGTTTGCTCCCTAGTGTGCAATAATGATTGGTATAGCAGAGTATGAAGTAACAAACAGATGTACACTCATGCTAGAAATAGGTACAGAGCCCTCTACAATAAACCAGTTAAAGGGACACTGAACCCAAATTTTTTCTTTCACTATTCAGATAGAGCATGCAATTTTAAGCAACTTTCTAATTTACTCCTATTAAAACATTTTCTTCATTCTCTTGGTATGTTTATTTGAAAAGCAAGAATGTAAGTTTAGATGCCGGCCCATTTTTGGTGAACAACCTGGGTTATACTTGCTGATTGGACAGCACCAATAAAACATTGCTGTCCATGGTTCTGAACCAAAACCTTGCTGGCTCCTTAGCTTAGATGCCTTCTTTTTCAAATAAAGATAGCAAAAGAAGAAAAATGGATAATAGAACTAAATTAGAAAGTTGCTTAAAATTGAATGCCCCATCTGAAAGAAAAAAATTGGGTTCAGTGTCCCTTTAACCCTTCTGACACCTAATGCAACTATAGTGGCTATGCACTAATGCCCACCCTTCTGACACCTAATGCAATTATAGTGGCTATGCACTAATGCCCAAAGGTAGTGAGTGCATTCCTAGTGATCCCCCTGGTATTTCCAGCTTGGGTACTCACTCCCTTCCAGTGACTGGATTATGTATTTGCTGGCAGAAGCTGTGAAAATGCAGGCCAATGGCTCCTGAGCTGCTATATTGCTTTGTAGCAGCTACGGAGTGAAGAGGAAAAAGCAAGATGCTGGGGGGGTGGGGCTACCACCCAGTG
This sequence comes from Bombina bombina, assembly GCF_027579735.1. Classification (NCBI taxonomy): domain Eukaryota; kingdom Metazoa; phylum Chordata; class Amphibia; order Anura; family Bombinatoridae; genus Bombina; species Bombina bombina. Next base: position 365,952,849 of record NC_069503.1, on the reverse strand, counting down.
TCATGTCAGTGCCTCAGAGAGGCTTAATGTGCAAAAAAGAAAAAAGTTTGCACCAACCACAAAAACACCTGACAAAATGAACAAAATAATAAAAATTCATAAGGCTGACATCAGTAGATCTGCCCTCAGTCGCCATCTGACCCACACCAATTTGCACCATTTGTCAGCTAATACAAGCAATTAGTAGCCAAATAAGGATGAAATCAGATTTTCTCCAAAATAGATAGTTAAGATAAAGTAATAATGCAATCTTGTAAGCATAAATATGAGGCACACTATATGACTGAACAAAACTCCTAAAGGGGAACAAATCAGTCAGAAAAACACTAGCCCCCTCACAAAAGTTGATAAGGAAGATAATAACCAGTTCACAAGAATGATAAATTATAACAGATAGCACAAAATAATACAGTACTGAAAACTATATATACAGACAAGTGCAATTTGATATTAGAGCAAACTCACCACCTCCAAGACAACAGAAACAGCATCTTACACCTGTAAGAAGGCTACCACACTGCGAAGTAAAGAGAAGATGCAGACAGCAAAATAAAGGTCTAAAAGCCCATTGAAAGGTTAACTGGAAGGTGATGACGAGTGTTATTTTCTGGTGTTTTGAGGCTAAAATAAAGTGCAGGTGAAAAGAGAGGGGTTGTGTTAAAGGCTTCAGTGTTACCAGAGAGCGCTAACTCTGTGGCAGTACTTAAAACAGTGAAAATTAAACTTATCCCAAACAGCCAGTCAGTGGGTCACGAAGGTGAATGAACTTACCAGTAGAATATATTTACCAGTCAGCACCTTCATCTACTGTGTTTACTTCAGCTGCACATGGTTGTTGTAATTAGATGGGCCCTTTCAAGGCAGTGCAAGCACAGTGATAAGGACCTCACAGGGAGCAGCACACAAACCAGGGGACTGGCAGATAACAAAATGTATGCTTACCAGATAAATTCCTTTCTTTCCTGGCAGGGAGAGGCCAATACTCTATCCTTACTGTTGTGAAATACAACACCTGACCACCCCAGCCAAAGGCTTAAATATCCCTCCCACTTCCCCTATCCCCCCAGTCATTCAGTGGAAGGAACGAGGAAAAGTAGGAGAAACATCAGGGTATAAAGGTGCCAGAAGAAAAAGAAAAAGGGAGCCGCCTAAACAAAGAATAACTTACGGGCGGGGTTGTGGACCTGCCAGGAAAGAAAGGAATTTATCTGGTAAGCATAAATTTTGTTTTCTTTCCATAACGCAGGAAGAGTCCACGACTTCATTCCTTACTGTTGGGAAATCAATACCCAAGCTCGAGAGGACACTGAAGAAATAACGGGAGGGAACAAAAAAGAGACGGACCCTAATCTGAGGGCACCACAGCCTGCAAATCCTTTCTCCCGAAAGCTGCTTCAGCCGAAGCAAACACATTAAACTTGTAAAATTTAGAAAAAGTATGTAAGGAGGACCAGGAAGCTGCCTTACAAATCTCAAGAAGCACGTGCCTTGGGACAGGTGATCTTGACAGAGCTACCAAGAGAGCGAGTCTCTTGACAGGCTGTCCAGAACTATCTGTTGTGACAGATCGAAAAGGTCGCCGTCCCATAGTCTCAGCATGCAAATCTGTAAAGGTCTGAGATGGAATCTGGCAAAAGGAATGATGGCCATACAAGACACCATGAGTCCAACCACCTGCATACACTAGGCCACCAAAGGTCTCAAGGAGGCCTGGAGGGCAAGACATGCAGTTGTTGGCTGCACAGAGTCTATAACTGTGCCCAGGAAATTAACTCTGGTATTTGGAGTAAGCAAAAAAATTTCCAAGTTTATCTTCCATCCATGTGACCAAAGAAGACTTAATCTCTTGCTAGATGAAAAGATAGTGCCTGTACCAAGATATCATCCAGTTAAGGAGCTACTGCTATACCTTGGGTTCTGGCAACCGCTAGAATAGCCCCTAGAACCTTCGTAAATATCCTTGGAGATGTAGCTAAGCCAAACGGAAGTGCTAAGAACTGGAAGTGTTGATCCAGAAATGCGAATCTCAGGAACTGGAAATGTTCCCTGTGGATCGGAATGTGAAGGTATGCATGGTAGTCATTAACTGTCCTTCCTGAACCAGGGGAAGGATTGATCTTATAGTCTCCATCTTGAAGGAGGGGACACTTGGATATGTGTTTGGGCACTTCAAGTCCAGAATTGGACAAAAAGTTACTTCCTTTTTGGGAACCACAAAGAGGTTTAAATAGAACCCCAGACCTCTTTCTGATGCAGGTACCTGGATAATTACTCCGAAGGAGACTAGATCCCGTAGATCCCGTACACAATCTAAAAAGGCTGTCCTCTTCTCTGGTCTTGTAGACAGTCTGGAGAGTAGGAATCTGCCCCTGGGCAGGTGATATTTGAATCCTATCCGGTATCCCTGAGATACGACCTCCAGAACCCAAGGATCCTTAACATCTTGAAACCAAGCGTCTGAGAAAAACGACAATCTGCCCCCTACTCGATCTGATCCAGGATCGGGGGCCGCCCCTTCATGCCTATTTGTTATCGGCAGGCTTCTTTGTCTGTTTCGACTTGTTCCAGGACTGAGCAGGCTTCCAAGTACTCTTGGGCTGATCGGGTTTTGACGAAGATTAAGATCGTTGGGAATTGTCCGAACAAAAGGAGTGAAAATTAGAGCACTGCCGTCCCTTAGGTCTGTTCTTATCCTAAGGTAGGAAGGCACCTTTCCCTCCAGTATGATGAAGTCCAGACCTGGTCCAAATAAAATCTTCCCCTTGAAAGGAAGAGAAAGGAGTCTGCGGGCTAAGACCACAAAACCTGAAGCCTTAGCATTATATGCATATTCGCATCACAGATTAAAGAATTAGCTACTCTTAAAGCTTAAATTCTCTCCTGAAAATCCTCGAGGGGAGATTCCACCTCGATAAGTTCTGACAGGGAGTCACACCAGTAGGTGGTGGCCCCGGGCTGCCGCCGGTTGAAATAAAAATCCTGCGTGTTGGAACATTCTCCTTAGGAAAGTTTCCAACTTCTTATCCATAGGTTCTCTTAAGGAAGAACTATCCTCAAGAGGGATAGTAGTATGCTTAGCTAGCGTCGAAATGAAGCCATCCACCTTAAGGATTCGTTACTAATAATGTTTGCCATACGAACTGGGACCTGAAAAGTTTGTGGGACCTTCCTGTCTTCATAAACCCTATCTAATTTAGGGATGTTAGGTCCTCAGGTAGCTTAGCCTCTGGAACCTCTAGGGTAGACAGGACCTCCTTCAGTAAAAAACGCAGATGTTCAATTTTAAATCTAAAGGAGGGTTCCTCAGCCAGAGATTTAATAATAGAATTTTCCGACTCCAAAAGTTCACCCTCTGATGCCACAGAGGTTAACTCATCCTCGGATAGCTGGGATATATGAGCTAGATCTGATTGGAAATTAGATTAATCTAAAACAGGAGAACTGTTTTTAACCTTTCTCTTATGTTTCCCAGAGATAGGAAGGGCACTCAGGGCCGCAGACACCGCCGATTGTAACTGTGCGGTAAAATCCACAGGAAAAAGGCCCCCTCCAGACGAAGAAATAGCTGTGCCACGGGGAACTGCATGTGAAGCGGTTAGGGTAGAAAGGGTAGTAATCTCTCGGTTCACAGAATCCTGAGAGGTTGATGGCTCAGAGGGACTAATAGCGCTAGAGATAATAGCAGACTTAGCTCCCTTCTTAGACTTTAAAACAGTACTCAGGCAATTGGAACAAAATTGAGCAGGTAGGCAAACCACGGCCTCCTCACAAATAAGCAGGTATTATTAATCACTACAGAAGGAGTGGAACCTTCTAACGTATTATCAGAGTCCTCCATAGTAGGTAAAACCACAGTAGAGAGAGAAAAACTATACAAAAATAAACGTTTTAAATATAGAAAGCAACTTTACAAAACCAATGGCTGTGGCACTAACCACCTCCTAGACTCAGACAAGTTGTCAAGAAACGCTCCTCAGGAGTGCCGTCTGCAGCAGGATCGGAATGAAGTGAATGAAGCCGCACTCGGTCACATGGTGCGCAAGGCAGGATCTCCCCCTGCTATCAAAAAGTGTGCGAAGCTATTAGGAGCTGCGCAACTCACAAAAGTGAAAGTGAAACCTGCCTGTTCTAGACAAAAGTACACAGTCTAAATGAGCCCTGAAAACGTTCTTCACAAATGTTAAAGCAGTATATAAACTCCCCAAACTGTTCCCAATAAACTCCCACTGAGGAGATATTAACCCTCGATCCTACTGAGGTATAGAGGAGTCACATTGTGACCCCATATAAGGCGTCCCTGCTATATGAAAATAACAGACTGATCCTCCAGAATCCGTGCTTTGGAACAGATACAGCCTCTCCAGTGTGACATGAGTATGGAAAAGCAAGCAGTTTAACAGTTGTTAGATAGGCAGTCTGGATGGCTTCGCATAAAAACTTTCCCTGCATCTCCAGACTCTAGCTTTCATCAGTACTCTCACTGAGAGATTTATATGATTACTTGAAACTCCATTCCTCTCTTGAAGGGTACAAACCTGTTAAGGACTATCAAAATCTTCTGACATTTCTCTGCCCTCCTCCTCTAGTGACGAAAGGCAAAGAATGACTGGGGGGGGGGGGGGGGGGGAAGTGGCAGGGATATTTAAGCCTTTGGCTGGGGTGTCTTTGCCTCCTCCTGATTGCCAGGTGTTGTATTTCCCAACAGTGAAGAATGAAGTCGTGGACTCTCCCTGCCTTATGGAAAGAAGCATTTGTATTTCACCTGGGAGATCTGTGACATCTCCACACTGTGAACATTTCTCACTACCTTGCTAAACTCAAGTCATCCCCTCTGTCCATGAGGCACTCTGAGGGGTTAAATGGGACTCAGCTTGGTTGGAGAACCCCTATCAACAATGTGTAGGTCAGCACTTTAGAATTCCCCTCACTTCATCTCGAGGCAAACATTTGACTGTGGGATTTTGGGGGAGTGGGATGGGTCAAAGCTCTGGTATGTAGGGGGGCTTTGACTCATCCCAATGATGTCTTGTGGACTCAACATTTTAGAGATAAAGCAGGTTCTGAGCTGAGGCAGGCAGCGTTAGTGTCATCACTTCAACTATCAGCATTAGTGACAGCCTTTTCAAACTCCCTCAAACAGTGCCAAAAGAGCATAGAATGAGTGTAGCACAGCCAGGAACACTAAACTGATGTTCATATAAGGTATATTTTGCTACTTACATGTAACACTTTTCTCTACCGTGCACCAGAGCTACAGTAGCCTTCAATCAGTAGAAGAGCCAATCCAAGGAAGCACAGTTTCAATGATCTAAATGAGTACCACACTATAGACAACGGAACTGGCAGATAAATATGCATTTCTACAGTCCTCCCTCTTGTCCATGAGGCACTATTGAGGAGGATAATGGGCGTCAGATCTTTTAGAAAACCCTTCCCAACAATGTGAAGAAATGGATTCACCTTCTTTTGGTGGCAAACAATTAAGTATAGTAGGGGTTTGCTGAGAATATGGAGTGAACCAAAGCTTTTGAATGTAGGGGTGTTTTTGCTTCCTCCTTTGGACAAGAAAACATAATTTATGTAAGAACTTACCTGATAAATTAATTTCTTTCATATTGGCAAGAGTCCATGAGCTAGTGATGTATGGGATATACAATCCTACCAGGAGGGGCAAAGTTTCCCAAACCTCAAAATGCGTATAAATACACCCCTCACCACACCCACAATTCAGTTAAACGAATAGCCAAGTAGTGGGGTGAAAAAGAAAGGAGTAAAAAGCATCAACAAAGGAATTTGGAAATAATTGCGCTTTATACAAAAAAATCATAACCACCATAAAAAGGGTGGGCCTCATGGACTCTTGCCAATATGAAAGAAATGAATTTATCAGGTAAGTTCTTACATAAATTATGTTTTCTTTCATGTAATTGGCAAGAGTCCATGAGCTAGTGACGTATGGGATAGCAATACCCAAGATGTGGAACTCCACGCAAGAGTCACTAGAGAGGGACAAAATAAAAACAACCATTTCGCTGAAAAAATGAATCCACAACCCAAACATAAGTTTATTCTCAAAAAATAAAAATAAAAACTTAAATCATAAGCAGAAGAATCAAACTGAAACAGCTGCCTGAAGAACTTTCCTACCAAAAACTGCTTCCGAAGAAGCAAATACATCAAAATGATAGAATTTAGTAAATGTATGCAAAGAAGACCAAGTTGCTGCTTTGCAAATCTGATCAACTGAAGCTTCATTCTTAAAAGCCCAAGAAGTGGAAACTGATCTAGTAGAATGAGCTGTAATTCTCTGAGGCGGGGCTTTACCTGACTCCAAATAAGCTTGATGAATCAAAAGCTTTAACCATGATGCCAAAGAAACGGCAGAAGCCTTCTGACCTTTCCTAGACCCAGAAAAGATAAATAGACTAGAAGTCTTCCTGAAATTTTTAGTGGCTTCAACATAATATTTCATAGCTCTCACCACATCCAAAGAATGCAAAGATCTCTCCAAAGAGTTCTTAGGATTAGGGCACAAAGAAGGAACAACAATTTCTCTATTAATGTTGTTAGAATTCACAACCTTAGGTAAGAATTTAAATGAAGTACGCAACACTGCCTTATCCTGATGAAAAATAAGAAAAGGAGAATCACAAGAAAGAGCAGATAATTCAGAAACTCTTCTAGCAGAGTGAGAAGTGAGACCATGCTGGAGCCACCAGCAGTACAAACGATTGCTCCATGATGATTTTGGAGATCACTCTTGGAAGAACTACTAGAGGCGGGAAAATATAAGCAGGTTGATAACACCACGGAAGTGTCAACGCATCCACTGCTTCTGCATGAGGATCCCTGGACCTGGACAGGTACCTGGGAAGTTTTTTGTTTAGATGAGATGCCATCAGATCTATTTATGGAAGCCCCCACATCTGAACAATTTGAGAAAACACTGGGTGGAGAGACCATTCTCCCGGATGTAAAGTCTGACGACTGAGATAATCCGCTTCCCAATTGTCTATACCTGGGATATGAACCGCAGAAATTAGACAAGAGCTGGATTCCGCCCAAACAAGTATCTGAGATACTTCTTTCCTAGCTTGAGGACAGCGAGTCCCACCCTGATGATTGACATATGCCACAGTTGTGATATTGTCTGTCTGAAAACAAATGAACGGTTCTCTCTTCAACATAGGCCAAAACTGAAGAGCCCTGAGAATTGCACGGAGTTCCAAAATATTGATTGGTAATCTCGCCTCTTGAGATTTCCAAACCCCTTGTGCTGTCAGAGATCCCCAAACAGCTCCCCAACCTGAAAGACTCGCACCTGTTGTGATCACAGTCCAGGTTGGACGAACGAAAAAGGCCCCTAGAATTATACGATGGTGATCTAACCACCAAGTCAGAGAAAGTCGAACATTGGGATTTAAGGATATTAATTGTGATATCCTTGTATAATCCCTGCACCATTGGTTCAGCATACAAAGCTGGAGAGGTCTCATATGAAAACGAGCAAAGGGGATCGCGTCCGATGCTGCAGTCATGAGACCCAAAACTACCATGCACATAGCTACTGAAGGGAATGAATGTGACTGAAGGTTTTGACAGGCTGCAACCAATTTCAAATGTCTCATGTCTGTTAGAGACAAAGTCATGGACACTGAATCTATCTGGAAACCTAAAAAGGTTACCTTTGTCTGAGGAATCAAAACATTTTTTGGTAAATTGATCCTCCAACCATGTCTTCGAAGAAACAACACTAGTTGATTCGTGTGAGATTCTGCAGAACATAAAGACTGAGCAAGTACCAAGATATCGTCCAAATAAGCAAACACCGCAATCCCCAACTCTCTGATTACAGAGAGTAGGGCACCTAGAACCTTTGAAAAGATTCTTGGAGCTGTCGCTAGGTCAAAAGGAATAGAAACAAATTGGCAATGCTTGTCTATAAAAGAGAATCTCAGGAACTGATAGTGATCTGGATGAATCGGAATATGAAGATATGCATCCTGTAAGTCTACTGTGGACATATAATGCCCTTGCTGAACAAAAAGGCAGAATAGTCCTTATAGTCACTATCTTGAAAGTTGGTACCCTTACATATCGATTCAAAATCTTTAGATCCAAAACTGGTCTGAATGAATTTTCTTTCTTTGGGACAATTAATAGATTTGAATAAAACCCCAGACCCTGTTCCTGAAACAAAACTGGCATGATTACCCCTGATAACTACAGGTCTGAAACACACTTCAGGAAAAAAAAAAATCTTCTCCCAAGCGGTCTTATTCTGAATCCTACTCTGTACCCCTGAGAGACAATACTCTGGATCAATTCGGTCCAAAATCATTGGATTCAAACATCTTTGAAAAATTTTAATCTTCCCCCTACCAGCTGAGCTGGAATGAGGGCCGTACCTTCATGCAGACTTGGGGGCTGGCTTTGATCTCTTAAATGGCTTGGATTTATTCCAATTTGATGAAGGCTTCCAATTGGAAACAGATTCCTTTGGGGAAGGATTAATTTCTGTTCCTTATTATGTGGAAAGGAACAAAAACGGTTAGAAGCTTTAGATTTACCCTTAGGTTTTTTATCCTGAGGCAAAAAAAGGAAATTTATGCTTACACGATAAATTAATTTCTTCTACGATACGACAAGTCCACGGATTCATCCTTTACTTGTGGGATATTATCCTCCTGCTAACAGGAAGTGGCAAAGAGCACCACAGCAGAGCTGTCTATATAGCTCCTCCCTTGACTCCACCCCCCAGTCATTCGACCAAAGGTATAGGAAGAAAAAGGAGAAACTAAAAGGTGCAGAGGTGACTGAGGTTTTAAACAAAAATAATATAATCTGTCTTAAATTGACAGGGAGGGCCGTGGACTCGTCGTATCGTAGAAGAAATCAATTTATCAGGTAAGCATAAATTTCCTTTTCTTCTACAAGATACGACGAGTCCACCGATTCATCCTTTACTTGTGGAATACAATACCAAAGCTACAGGACACGGATGAGCGGGAGGGACAAGACAGATACCTAAAAAGAAGGCGCCACTGCTTGAAGAACCTTTCTCCCAAAAATAGCCTCAGAAGAAGCAAAAGTATCAAATTTGTATGAAGGGAAGACCAAGTTGTAGCCTTACAAATCTGTTCAACAGAAGCATAATTTTTAAAAGCCCATGTGGAAGCCACCACTCTAGTAGAATGAGCTGTAATTTTATCAGGAGGCTGCTGTCCAGCAGTCTCGTATGCCAAACGGATGATGCTTTTCAGCCAAAAATAAAGAGAGGTAGCCGTAGCTTTTTGACCCCTACGCTTTCCAGAATAGGCAACAAATAGAGAAGATGTTTGACAGAAATCTTTGGTCGCTTGCAAGTAAAGCACAAACCACGTCCAAGTTATGTAACAGACGCTCCTTCTTAGAAGAAGGATTAGGACACAGAGAAGGAGCAACAATTTCCTGATTAATATTCTTATTCGAAACAACCTTAGGAAGAAATCCAGGTTTGGTACGCAAAACCACCTTATCAGAATGGAATATAAGAGAAGGCGAGTCGCATTGTAACGCAGATAGCTCAGAAACTCTTCGAGCAGAAGAGATAGCAACTAAAAACAGAACTTTCCAAGATAGAAGTTTAATATCTATGGAATGCATGGGTTCAAACGGAACCCCTTGAAGAACATTAAGAACTAAATTCAAACTCCATGGCGGAGCAACAGGTTTAAACACAGGCTTAATTCTAACCAAAGCCTGACAAAACGACTGAACGTCTGGGACATCTGCCAGACGCTTGTGTAGTAAGATTGACAAAGCAGAAATCTGTCCCTTTAAGGAACTAGCTGATAACCCCTTCTCCAATCCTTCTTGGAGAAAGGACAAAATCCTAGGAATCCTGATCTTACTCCATGAGTAGCCTTTGGATTCACACCAACAAAGATATTTATGCCATATCTTATGGTAAATTTTTCTAGTGACCGACCAAGGTACTGCTAGAGCATCTATCAGTACTGCTTGAGGATCCCTTGATCTGGACCCGTAACAAGGAAGTTTGGCATTCTGACGAGATGCCATCAGATCCAATTCCAGTGTGCCCCATTGATGGATCAATTTTGCAAACACCTCCGGATGGAGTTCCAACTCCCCCGGATGAAAAGTCTGACGACTTAGGAAATCCGCTTCCCAGTTCTCCACTCCTGGGATATATATTGCTGATAGATGGCAAGAGTGAGTGAGTCTCTGCCCATCTAATTATTTTGGAAACCTCTATCATCACTAGAGAACTCCTTGTTCCCCCTTGATGATTGATATATGCTACAGTCGTGATATTGTCCGACTGGAATCTTATGAATTTGGCCGAAGCCAGCTGAGGCCACACTTGAAGCGCGTTGAATATCGCTCTCAGTTTCAGAATATTTATTGGTAGTAGGGACTCCACACACCCTGAGCCTTCAGGGAATTCCAGACTGCACCCCAGCCCAAGAGGCTGGCGTCCGTCGTCACTATAACCCATGCTGGCCTGCGGAAGCACATTCCCTGGGACAGATGATCCTGTGACAACCACCAATGAAGAGAGTCTCTGGTCTCTAGATACAGATTTATCCGCGGAGATAAATCCGCATAATCCCCATTTCACTGTCTGAGCATGCACAGCTGCAGTGGTCTGAGATGTAAGCGAGCAAATGGAACTATGTCGATTGCCGCTACCATTAACCCAATGACCTCCATACACTGCGCCACTGATGGCCGAGGAATGGAATGAAGTGCACGGCAAGTAGTTAAGATTTTTGATTTTCTGACCTCCGTAAGAAAAATGTTCATGTCTACCGAGTCTATCAGAGTTCCTAGGAATAGAACTCTTGTCAGAGGGACAAGTGAACTCTTTTTTATGTTCACCTTCCACCCGTGAGTTCTTAGAAGAGCCAACTCGATGTCCGTGTGAGATTTGGCTAAATGGTAAGTTGACGCCTGAATCAAAATATCGTCCAGATAGGGCGCCACTTCTATGCCCCGCGGCCTTAGAACGCCAGAAGGGACCCTAGCACCTTTGTGAAAATTCTGGGAGCTATGGCCAACTCGAAAGGAAGGGCCACAAACTGGTAATGTTTGTCCAGGAAGGCGAACCTGAGAAACTGGTGATGATCTTCTTGGATAGGAATGTGAAGATACGAATCCTTCAAATCCACGGTGGTCATATATTGACCCTCCTGGATCATTGGTAAAATTGTTCTTATGGCCTCCATCTTGAATGATGGAACTCTGAGAAATTCGTTTAGACTTTTGAGATCTAAAATCGGTCTGAAGGTTCCCTCTTTTTTGGGAACCACGAACAGATTGGAGTAAAACCCCTGCCCTTGTTCTAATTTTGGAACTGGGCAGATTACACCCATGGTATATAGGTCTTCTAAATAGCGTAAGAACGCCTCTCTTTTTGTCTGGTCTACAGACAAATGTGAAAGATGAAATCTCCCTCTTGGGAGAGAATTCTTGAATTCTAGACGATACCCCTGGGTCACAATTTCTAATGCCCAGGAATCCTGAACTTCTCTTGCCCAAGCCTGAGCGAAGAGAGAAAGTCTGTCTCCTACTAGATCCGGTCCCGGATCGGGGGCTGCCCCTTCATGCTGTCTTGGTAGCAGCAGCGGGCTTCTTGGTCTGTTTACCTTTATTCCAGGTCTGGTTAGGTCTCCAGACTGACTTGGATTGAGCAAAGTTCTCCTCCTGCTTGGAGGCAGACAAGGAAGTAGAGGGACAGCCTTTAAAGTTTCGAAAGGAACAAAAATTATTCTGTTTGGTCTTCATTTTAACTGTCTTGTCCTGAGGAAGGGCATGACATTTACCTCGAGTAATGTCAGAAATGATCTCCTTTAGTTCAGGGCCGAATAGGGTCTTACCCCTAAAGGGAATAGCTAAAAGCTTGGAATTAGATGACACATCAGCAGACCACGACTTAAGCCATAACGCTCTACGCGCTAAAATGGCAAAGCCTGCATTCTTTGCCGCTAATTTAACCATTTGGAAAGCGGCATCTGTAATAAAAGAATTAGCTAGCTTGAGAGCCTTAATTCTATCCAAAATATCATCTAATGGGGTCTCAACCTTAAGAGACTCCTCTAGGGCCTCAAACCAAAAAGCTGCTGCAGTAGTTACTGGAACAATGCACACTATAGGTTGTAGAAGAAAACCCTGATGAATAAACAATTTCTTTAGAAGCCCCTCAAATTTTTTTATCCATAGGATCTATGAAAGCACAACTGTCCTTAATAAGTATAGTTGTACGCTTAGCCAGGGTAAAAATAGCTCCCTCCACCTTAGGGACCGTCTGCCAGGAATCTCGAATGGTGTCAGATATGGGAAACATTTTCTTAAAAGTAGGAGGGGGAGAGAACAGAATGCCTGGTCTATCCCATTCCTTAGTAACAATGTCCGTAATTCTTCTAGGGACTGGAAAAACATTAGTGTAAGTAGGGACCTCTAGATATTTATCCATTTTACACAGTTTCTCTGGTGGGATGACAATAGGGTCACAATCATCCAGAGTCGCTAAGACCTCCCTGAGTAACAAGCGGAGGTGTTCAAGCTTAAACTTAAAGGCCGTCACACCAAATCAAAAAGACTGTGAGGGTACATCGGAGATAGCCAATAAAGCATCAGAGGGCTCAGCATTTACTCTAATACCTGACCTGCTGCACTTACCCTGTAACCCAGGCAGTTTAGATAATACCTCTGTAAGGGTAGTAGACATAACTGCAGCCATATCTTGCAGGGTGAAAGAATTAGACGCACTAGAAGTACTTGCCGTCGCTTGGGCGGGCATTAAAGGTTGTGACATTTGGGGAGAAGTAGATGGCATAACCTGATTCTCTTCTGACTGAGAATCATCCTGAGACATACTTTTATCAGCTGAAATATGTTCTTTGCAATGTAAGGCCCTATCAGTACATGAGGGACACATTTGAAGTGGGGGTTCTACAGTGGCTTCTAAACACATGGAACATTGGCTTTTCTAAATGTCAGACATGTTAAAACAGGCTAGTAATGACCACAAACAGCTTGAAAACACTTTATTTAGTGAAAAAATAATCTGAAAAAACGGTACTGCGCCTTTAAGAGAAAAAAAGCATACATTTTTACCAAAATTACTTTAAAATTATAAAATTATCTCAATTTTATTATACATGTATTCAAACTTGTCAGCTAGGATTGCACCACAAGAAAAGGAATACTTAACCCTTATGTACAAAAAATGTTATACAGAAAAACGTTACGATTAAGCAAAAAAAAAAAACCTGCACCTCGCTACAGCCCTGCTGTGGCGCCTACCTGCCCTCAGGGGTCTGCAAAATCGGTTTTACCCTTCAATTAGGCCCAAACTTTCCTGAAAGGCCCACCAGAGCTGGAGCTTGCTGCTTGCATGGGGAATACAACTGCGCAACTGAGGAGCGAAAATAGGCCCCGCCCATCTACCTCGATGTCTCACAGCCTTGTACAAGAACCGCTACAAAGCGGTCTAAAAATCTAGCCATGTGGGTTCATATACCCAAGTCTAACTGAAGCCATGTGTACCCTCCATTGCCAATATAAATGAAAACGTTTGCCACAAAAAAACGTTAATTTATCTCCCAACATAGAATCGTTTGTTCACAAACATTATGATATTCAGTGTCAACCCTTTCTTATAGCCCAACATACAGGTCCAGTAATACCCTTCTCTTTTACATTAGGATTACTGCTTACCCCTTCCCCCAAGGGGATACTGTCAGCCAATTCTGAAATAACAGTCTCTCCATAAAAAAATGACTGAACATACCTCAATGCTTGTAGCATGAAAAACGTTCCTCACTGAAGTTTAAGTACTCCTCAGCCATTCTGAGGGAACTACTCTGGATCTTAGTGACAACTGCTAAGATCATCAGTCTCCAGGCAGAAATCTTCATCCATCTGCTGCCTGGGAATAAATAGCACACACCGGTACCATTTAAAATAAAAAAGTCTTGCTTGATGAAAATAAAAACTATAATTTTATCACCTCTTTCACTTTACCCTTCCTATCACTTAGTATAGGCAAAGAGAATGACTGGGGGGTGGAGTCATATATATATATATATATATATATATATATATATATATATATATATAGACAGCTCTGCTGTGGTGCTCTTTGCCACTTCCTGTTAGCAGGAGGATAATATCCCACAAGTAAAGGATGAATCCGTGGACTTGTCGTATCTTGTAGAACAAAACTCCCTTCCCCCCCAGTGACAGTTAAAAATGAAATTATTAGCATGTTGAATCAACTTAACAATGCTAGATAAATCATGATCCGATACTTGTTGCGCTAAGTTTCCAACCAAAAAGTTGAAGCAGCTGCAACATCAGCCAAAGAAATTGCAAGCCTAAGAAGATGACCTGAAAATAAATAAGCCCTTCTTTAGATAAGATTCAAGTTTCCTATCTAAAGGATCTTCGAAAGAAGTACTCTTTTCCGTAGGAATAGTAGTACGTTTAGCAAGTATAGAGATAGCCCCATCAACTTTGGGGATCTTTTCCCAAAACTCCAATCTAACTGCTGGCAAAGTATACAATTTTTTAAACCTTGAAGAAGGAATAAAAGAAGTACCAGGCCTATTCCATTCTTTAGAAATCATATCAGAAATAGCATCAGGAACTGGAAAAACCTCTGGAATAACCACAGGAGGTTTATAAACAGAATTTAAATGTTTACTAGTTTTAATATCAAGAGGACTAGTTTCCTCCATATCTAATGTAATCAACACTTCTTTTAATAAAGAATGAATATACTCTATTTTAGATAAATAAGAGGATTTGTCGGTGTCAATATCTGAGGCAAGATCTTCTGAATCAGATAGATCCTCATCAGAGAAGGATAAATCAGTATGCTGGCGGTCATTTGAAATTTCATCAACTCTATGAGAAGTTTTAAGAGACCTTTTACGTTTATTAGAAGGCGGAATGGCAGACAAAGCCTTCTGAATAGAATCAGAAATAAATTATTTTAAATTTACAGATATATCTTGTGCATTAGATGTTGAGGGAACAGCAACAGGTAATGAACTACTACTGATGGATACATTTATTTTCTGCATGTAAAAGTTTATCATGACAACTATTACAAACCACAGCTGGAGGTATAATCTCCAAAAGTTTACAACAAATGCACTTAGCTTTGGTAGAACTGTCATCATGCAGCAGGGATCCAACAGTGAATTCTGAGACAGGATCAGATTGAGACATCTTGCAAATGTAAGAGAAAAAAAACAACATATAAAGCAAAATTATCAATTTCCTTATATGGCAGTTTCAGGAATGGGAAAAAATGCAAACAGCATAGCCCTCTGACAAAGAAAAAGGCAAAAGGCAAATAGGAATGTTGTCTCAAATAATCAAAATATTTGGCGCCAAGTATGACGCACAACAAACAGAAAATATTTTGTGGTGCAAAAAAAGTCTGAAAACGGCACACTCACGTCATAGATGATGCAACCTTGTGAAGGACTCGGCGTCAACTAAGACGCCGGAAATGACGAATTTGCGTTAAACGAACGTAACTTCGAGCCAAAAAAATCTCGCGCCAAGAATGACGCAATAAACTTTGGCATTTTGCGTGCCCTCGCGAGCCTAATTCTGCCCGCGAAAGACAGTCAATTTGAAAAAGAGACCATACCCCAGGTAAGAAATACATTTTCATAAAAAAACATTTCCCAGAGATGAAACTGACCATCTGCAGAAAGGAAATATACTGAAAACCTGAATCATGGCAAATATAAGTACAATACATATATTTAGAACTTTATATAAATACATAAAGTGCCAAACCATAGCTGAGAGTGTCTTAAGTAATGAAAAACATACTTACCAAAAGACACCCATCCACATACAGCAGATAGACAAACCAGTACTGAAACGGTTATCAGTAGAGGTAATAGAATATGAGAGTATATCGTCGATCTGAAAAGGGAGGTAGGAGATGAATCTCTACGACCAATAACAGAGAACCTATGAAATAGATCCCCGTAAGGAAAACCATTGAATTCAATAGGTGATACTCCCTTCACATCCCTCTGACATTCACTGTACTCAGAGGAATCGGGCTTCAAAAATGCTGAGAAGCGCATATCAACATAGAATCTAAGCACAAACTTACTTCACCACCTCCATAGGAGGCAAAGTTTGTAAAACTGAATAGTGGGTGTGGTGAGGGGTGTATTTATAGGCATTTTGAGGTTTGGGAAACTTTGCCCCTCCTGGTAGGATTGTATATCCCATACCTCACTAGCTCATGGACTCTTGCCAATTACATGAAAGAAATATAATCCCACATCTGTTGTTCTTGTGGGAAATCACTATACGAAAGAAACATTTCTGGTTTCCAAACTTTTATCTTGATCATAGATTTTATATCTGTTTATCAAGCCAAGATATGTGTAATATAGAAATCTTATGTAAATATGTTCTACTCCAAAAATGTTGTCTCAGTGTATATAAAGTTCAACTTTACCTGTTCTTTTTTCTCATCCATGAAAGCAGACTTCTGCGATTGCAACTCTCGTAAACTTAGCTGAGCAAAAGCTTCAGCAAGCTGCTTTTTCACACTCTCTGTCTCAAGACGAGCTGTGTGTAGATCAGACATAGTTTTATCACGAACAGTAACTGCATCACTTAGTTCATTGGACATTAATACTGCCTTCTGTCTGCTGGCCTGATTTTCATCCTCAAACTTACGAAGCTGCTGTTTTAAAAAGCCTACGTCCTCCTGAGTAAAACACAAAAAGTAAAGCTTTAGATTCTATATAGTAGTATAAAAAAACACAATTCATGAATCCAACAAAGACAAATGTATTTTTAATAAAAGTATTCAGATCAGAAGATTTTTCTTCTAAAATAATCAATGGAGACCTCATTAAACATTTCCCTCACAGCCTTATACACACTTCAAAAATGTAAATAACTATAGCACAAAGCAGAATATATTTTAAGCTGTAACAAGAAACAACTGTAAAAGGGGTACCACTTAAACACAAAAAATGGTACACTTATAATTCCATATGAAACAATGTAAATTTTATTAAATGTTTTAGATTATGTGGGAGGGACAGAGAGAGAGGGACAGGGATACAGAGCAAAAGGAAGAGAATACAAAAAATGCACCATACAATGTTGAATTAAAGGGATATGAAAACCAAAATATTTATTTCATGATTAAGTAGAGCATTCAATTTTAACAACTTTCCAATTTACGATTATCAAAATTTGCTTCATTCTTTTAGCTTCCTTTGTTGAAGGAACAATTGGAAGTTAGCAGAACACATCAGAAAAAGCAATGACAAGAGGCATGTGCGCAGCCACCAATCAGCAGCTATCTCCCAGTAGTGCATTGCTCCCCTGGAATCTACCTAGGTATGCTTTTCAACAAGTGATACCAAGAGAATGGAGCACATTTGATAATAGAAGTAAATGTAAAAGTTGTTTAAAATTGCATGAAAGTGGAATTCTGACTTTATTGCCCCTATACACACAAAAAAATATTTTATGGTGTAGTTTCCTTATAGTTTTGCTTTCTGTTATTTATCACTAAAAATGATGGAATTCCTGAAACAAATTAAAGTACGTATTTTAATCAGAACACTAACCCTACTACATGCTACACACTGATTGCTTGATCAGTGTAGCAGTTCCTTTATACTTGTCCTTAGTCACTGCAGAGCAGGTAAGATAAGTTTAAAAATTCTCAATAGGCTTTTCAAGTGCTAAGTGAATGGACTGCAAAACAATAGAATTTTTTTTCTAAAACATTGAACATTATCATTTAAAACATATATAGTGTATACAAATATTTGCATATAACGCAGAAATTAATTGTTTATATATTAGTTTCATGTCCCTTTAACTATGCATATTCAACATTAAAGCAGTTTTAAGTTCTGTATGTTCAAAAGATTAAGCCATTCATACTAATGGTCACCAAAGTTTTAACATTGATGTTAGCAACAGAAAAGAGCTGGCTTAAAGGGACACTCAAGTCAAAATTAAAGTTCATGATTCAGATACAGCATGCAATTTTAAACAACTTTCCAATTTACTTTCATTAACAAAATGTGCCCACTCTTTTTATATTTACACTTTTTGAGTCACCAACTCCTACTGAGCATGTGCAAGAATTCACTGCATATAGGTATATGCATTTGTGATTGGCTCATGGCTGTCACATGATACAGGGGGTGTGGAAATAGACATAACTTTACAATTTATTTAACAAAAATTTACTACTCATTTGAAGTTCAGACTAAGTGCTATTGCATTGTCTCCTTATCATGCATTTGTTGATTATGCAAATCTACTATATTGACTGGTCCTTTAATTTGCTATATGCAGGCGGACAGGTTCGCAAGTAGTAAACCTGTCCGCCTGCAATCGCCACTTGTGATGTTTCATTGCATGGCACAATTTAACACTGCATAAGAGGTTTCTTGTGCAATGCCCTCCTCCATGCTCCAGCGCTCCCAATTGCGCTAGAGCAGAGCACGTCAATAACCCTGAACAGGCAAGTAAAGGGGTGATTGATCTCGCCAATTCTGAGGTGGCGAAGACAAAAAAAATTAGCATTAATTAATTAGCTTATGTGGCAGCAGGCTCACGCTAATGCGAACCTGCTCCACATAGATGAAAAAGTTTTAATAAATCAAGCCCTAAATATATATAGAGCTTTACATTTCTGCTAGTCCCAGATGATTAAACAAAATAAATAAATATTTTAATATTTTTTTTTTAAAACATTGAGTGTGGTCTAGTAACTTTTAACCCGACTAGTAAACTATAGTGATATTTTTGCACCTGTGTGTTTGTGTGTGTATGTGTGCATGTATGTATGTATGTATGTGTGTGTGCATGTATGTATGTATGTATGTATGTGTGTGCGCATGTATGTATGTGTGCATGTATGTATGTATGTGTGTGTATGTGTGCATGTATGTATGTGTGTGCGCATGTATGTATCTGTATGTGTGTACGTGTGCATGTATGTATATATGTATGTGTGTGTGCATGTATGTATGTGTGTGTGTATGTTATATGTATGTGTGTGTGTAAATATATGTGTGTGTATGTGTGCATGTGTGTATGTATATATGTATGTGTGTGTGTGTGTTTATATGTATGTGTGTGAATGTTTATATGTATATGTATGTATGTTCATATGTATATATGTGTGTGTGTGTACATACAAACTACACAGTCTCAGATGAAAATAAAAAGGATAAATAATTGTTTAAAGTAGGCAAATTCATGAAATATCTGGTGAGTATAACACAGATGATCAGTTTGTATATTTTTGTACATATTTTTTTATTGAAGTATAACATAAAAACACAGATCACTGAATCCACCTACCTTTTCAGAAGAATTTTGTAGCACTTCTTTATGCAACTTTTCTTTCTCAGACAAAGAAAGCTGTAGCTTTCCAAGCTCATCCTTATAGTGCGCAATCACATTTTCTTTGTTTAAGTCTAGGTTTTTTAACGTCTGCACCTCAGTGAGCAACTTGGTGTTTTCAATCTCAGTATTCTTTAAATGAACCTACCACAAAAACAGAATTTATGTTTACCTGATAAATTTCTTTCTCCAACGGTGTGTCCGGTCCACGGCGTCATCCTTACTTGTGGGATATTCTCTTCCCCAACAGGAAATGGCAAAGAGCCCAGCAAAGCTGGTCACATGATCCCTCCTAGGCTCCGCCTACCCCAGTCATTCGACCGACGTTAAGGAGGAATATTTGCATAGGAGAAACCATATGGTACCGTGGTGACTGTAGTTAAAGAAAATAAAATATCAGACCTGATTAAAAAAAAAAACCAGGGCGGGCCGTGGACCGGACACACCGTTGGAGAAAGAAATTTATCAGGTAAACATAAATTCTGTTTTCTCCAACATAGGTGTGTCCGGTCCACGGCGTCATCCTTACTTGTGGGAACCAATACCAAAGCTTTAGGACACGGATGAAGGGAGGGAGCAAATCAGGTCACCTAAATGGAAGGCACCACGGCTTGCAAAACCTTTCTCCCAAAAATAGCCTCAGAAGAAGCAAAAGTATCAAACTTGTAAAATTTGGTAAAAGTGTGCAGTGAAGACCAAGTCGCTGCCCTACATATCTGATCAACAGAAGCCTCGTTCTTGAAGGCCCATGTGGAAGCCACAGCCCTAGTGGAATGAGCTGTGATTCTTTCGGGAGGCTGCCGTCCGGCAGTCTCGTAAGCCAATCTGATGATGCTTTTAATCCAAAAAGAGAGAGAGGTAGAAGTTGCTTTTTGACCTCTCCTTTTACCTGAATAAACAACAAACAGGGAAGATGTTTGTCTAAAATCCTTTGTAGCATCTAAATAGAATTTTAGAGCGCGAACAACATCCAAATTGTGCAACAAACGTTCCTTCTTTGAAACTGGCTTTGGACACAGAGAAGGTACGATAATCTCCTGGTTAATGTTTTTGTTAGAAACAACTTTTGGAAGAAAACCAGGTTTAGTACGTAAAACCACCTTATCTGCATGGAACACCAGATAAGGAGGAGAACACTGCAGAGCAGATAATTCTGAGACTCTTCTAGCAGAAGAAATCGCAACTAAAAACAAAACTTTCCAAGATAATAACTTAATATCAACGGAATGTAAGGGTTCAAACGGAACCCCCTGAAGAACTGAAAGAACTAAATTGAGACTCCAAGGAGGAGTCAAAGGTTTGTAAACAGGCTTGATTCTAACCAGAGCCTGAACAAAGGCTTGAACATCTGGCACAGCTGCCAGCTTTTTGTGAAGTAATACCGACAAGGCAGAAATCTGTCCCTTCAGGGAACTAGCAGATAATCCTTTGTCCAATCCTTCTTGAAGGAAGGATAGAATCCTAGGAATCTTAACCTTGTCCCAAGGGAATCCTTTAGATTCACACCAACAGATATATTTTTTCCAAATTTTGTGGTAAATCTTTCTAGTCACAGGCTTTCTGGCCTGAACAAGAGTATCGATAACAGAATCTGAGAATCCTCGCTTCGATAAAATCAAGCGTTCAATCTCCAAGCAGTCAGCTGGAGTGAAACCAGATTCGGATGTTCGAACGGACCCTGAACCAGAAGGTCTCGTCTCAAAGGTAGCTTCCAAGGTGGAGCCGATGACATATTCACCAGATCTGCATACCAAGTCCTGCGTGGCCACGCAGGAGCTATCAAGATCACCGACGCCCTCTCCTGCTTGATCCTGGCTATCAGCCTGGGGATGAGAGGAAATGGCGGGAACACATAAGCTAGTTTGAAGGTCCAAGGTGCTACTAGTGCATCCACTAGAGCCGCCTTGGGATCCCTGGATCTGGCCCCGTAGCAAGGAACTTTGAAGTTCTGACGAGAGGCCATCAGATCCATGTCTGGAATGCCCCACAGGTGAGTGACTTGGGCAAAGATTTCCGGATGGAGTTCCCACTCCCCCGGATGCAATGTCTGCCGACTCAGAAAATCCGCTTCCCAATTTTCCACTCCTGGGATGTGGATAGCAGACAGGTGGCAGGAGTGAGACTCCGCCCAAAGAATAATTTTGGTTACTTCTTCCATCGCTAGGGAACTTCTTGTTCCCCCCTGATGGTTGATGTACGCAACAGTCGTCATGTTGTCTGATTGAAACCGTATGAACCTGGTCCTCGCAAGCTGGGGCCAGGCCTGGAGAGCATTGAATATCGCTCTCAGTTCCAGAATATTTATCGGTAGAAGAGATTCTTCCCGAGACCAAAGACCCTGAGCTTTCAGGGATCCCCAGACCGCGCCCCAGCCTATCAGACTGGCGTCGGTCGTGACAATGACCCACTCTGGTCTGTGGAACATCATCCCTTGAGACAGATTGTCCAGGGACAGCCACCAACGGAGTGAGTCTCTGGTCCTCTGATTTACTTGTATCTTCGGAGACAAGTCTGTATAGTCCCCATTCCACTGACTGAGCATGCACAGTTGTAATGGTCTTAGATGAATGCGCGCAAAAGGAACTATGTCCATCGCCGCCACCATCAAACCGATCACTTCCATGCACTGAGCTATGGAAGGAAGAGGAACGGAATGAAGTATCCGACAAGAGTCCAGAAGCTTTGTTTTTCTGGCCTCTGTTAGAAAGATCCTCATTTCTAAGGAGTCTATAATTGTTCCCAAGAAGGGAACCCTTGTTGACGGGGATAGAGAACTCTTTTCCACGTTCACTTTCCAGCCGTGAGATCTGAGAAAGGCCAGGACAATGTCCGTGTGAGCCTTTGCTTGAGGAAGGGACGACGCTTGAATCAGAATGTCGTCCAGGTAAGGTACTACTGCAATGCCCCTTGGTCTTAGCACCGCTAGAAGGGACCCTAGTACCTTTGTGAAAATCCTTGGAGCAGTGGCTAATCCGAAAGGAAGCGCCACGAACTGGTAATGTTTGTCCAGGAATGCAAACCTTAGGAACCGATGATGTTCCTTGTGGATAGGAATATGTAGATACGCATCCTTTAAATCCACCGTGGTCATGAATTGACCTTCCTGGATGGAAGGAAGGATAGTTCGAATGGTTTCCATCTTGAACGATGGGACCTTGAGAAATTTGTTTAAGATCTTGAGATCTAGGATTGGTCTGAACGTTCCCTCTTTTTTGGGAACTATGAACAGATTGGAGTAGAACCCCATCCCTTGTTCTCTTAATGGAACAGGATGAATCACTCCCATTTTTAACAGGTCTTCTACACAATGTAAGAACGCCTGTCTTTTTATGTGGTCTGAAGACAGCTGCGACCTGTGGAACCTCCCCCTTGGGGGAAGTCCCTTGAATTCCAGAAGATAACCCTGGGAGACTATTTCTAGCGCCCAAGGATCCAGAACATCTCTTGCCCAAGCCTGAGCGAAGAGAGAGAGTCTGCCCCCCACCAGATCCGGTCCCGGATCGGGGGCCAATATTTCATGCTGTCTTGGTAGCAGTGGCAGGTTTCTTGGCCTGCTTTCCCTTGTTCCAGCCTTGCATTGGTCTCCAAGCTGGCTTGGCCTGAGAAGTATTACCCTCTTGCTTAGAGGACGTAGCACCTTGGGCTGGTCCGTTTTTACGAAAGGGACGAAAATTAGGTCTATTTTTTGCCTTGAAAGGCCGATCCTGAGGAAGGGCGTGGCCCTTACCCCCAGTGATATCAGAGATAATCTCTTTCAAGTCAGGACCAAACAACGTTTTCCCCTTGAAAGGAATGTTTAGTAGCTTGTTCTTGGAAGACGCATCAGCCGACCAAGATTTCAACCAAAGCGCTCTGCGCGCCACAATAGCAAACCCAGAGTTCTTAGCCGCTAACTTAGCCAGTTGCAAAGAGGCGTCTAGAGTGAAAGAATTAGCCAATTTGAGAGCATTGATTCTGTCCATAATCTCCTCATAAGGAGGAGAGTCACTATCGAGCACCTTAAGCAGTTCATCAAACCAGAAATATGCGGCAGTAGTGACAGGGACAATGCATGAAATGGGTTGTAGAAGGTAACCCTGCTGAACAAACATCTTTTTAAGCAAACCTTCTAATTTTTTATCCATAGGATCTTTGAAAGCACAACTATCCTCTATTGGAATAGTGGTGCGTTTGTTTAAAGTAGAAACCGCTCCCTCGACCTTGGGGACTGACTGCCATAAGTCCTTTCTGGGGTCGACCATAGGAAACAATTTTTTAAATATGGGGGGAGGGACGAAAGGAATACCGGGCCTTTCCCATTCTTTATTAACAATGTCCGCCACCCGCTTGGGTATAGGAAAAGCTTCTGGGAGCCCCGGCACCTCTAGGAACTTGTCCATTTTACATAGTTTCTCTGGGATGACTAAATTTTCACAATCATCCAGAGTGGATAATACCTCCTTAAGCAAAATGCGGAGATGTTCCAATTTAAATTTAAATGTAATCACATCAGATTCAGCCTGCTGAGAAATGTTCCCTAAATCAGTAATTTCTCCCTCAGACAAAACCTCCCTGGCCCCCTCAGATTGGGTTAGGGGCCCTTCAGAGATATTAATATCAGCGTCGTCATGCTCTTCAGTAACTAAAACAGAGCAGCCACGCTTACGCTGACAAGGGTTCATTTTGGCTAAAATGTTTTTGACAGAATTATCCATTACAGCCGTTAATTGTTGCATAGTAAGGAGTATTGGCGCGCTAGATGTACTAGGGGCCTCCTGAGTGGGCAAGACTCGTGTAGACGAAGGAGGGAATGATGCAGTACCATGCTTACTCCCCTCACTTGAGGAATCATCTTGGGCATCATTGTCATTATCACATAAATCACATTTATTTAAATGAATAGGAATTCTGGCTTCCCCACATTCAGAACACAGTCTATCTGGTAGTTCAGACATGATAAACAGGCATAAACTTGATCAGAAAGTACAAAAAACGTTTTAAAATAAAACCGTTACTGTCACTTTAAATTTTAAACTGAACACACTTTATTACTGCAATTGCGAAAAAACATGAAGGAATTGTTCAAAATTCACCAAATTTTCACCACAGCGTCTTAAAGCCTTGAAAATATTGCACACCAATTTTGGAAGCTTTAACCCTTAAAATAACGGAACCGGAGCCGTTTTGAGCTTTAAACCCCTTTACAGTCCCTGGTATCTGCTTTGCTGAGACCCAACCAAACCCAAAGGGGAATACGATACCAAATGACGCCTTCAGAAGTCTTTTCTAAGTATCAGAGCTCCTCTCACATGCGACTGCATGCCATGCCTCTCAAAAACAAGTGCGCAACACCGGCGCGAAAATGAGACTCTGCCTATGCTTGGGGAAAGCCCCTAAAGAATAAGGTGTCTAAAACAGTGCCTGCCGATATTATTATATCAAAATACCCAGATAAAATGATTCCTCAAGGCTAAATATGTGTTAATAATCAATCGATTTAGCCCAGAAAAAGTCTACAGTTTAAATAAGCCCTTGTGAAGCCCTTATTTACAATCGTAATAAACATGGCTTACCGGATCCCATAGGGAAAATGACAGCTTCCAGCATTACATCGTCTTGTTAGAATGTGTCATACCTCAAGCAGCAAGAGACTGCAAACTGTTCCCCCAACTGAAGTTAATTGCTCTCAACAGTCCTGTGTGGAACAGCCATGGATTTTAGTTACGGTTGCTAAAATCATTTTCCTCATACAAACAGAATTCTTCATCTCTTTTCTGTTTCTGAGTAAATAGTACGTACCAGCACTATTTGAAAATAACAAACTCTTGATTGAATAATGAAAAACTACAGTTAAACACTAAAAAACTCTAAGCCATCTCCGTGGAGATGTTGCCTGTACAACGGCAAAGAGAATGACTGGGGTAGGCGGAGCCTAGGAGGGATCATGTGACCAGCTTTGCTGGGCTCTTTGCCATTTCCTGTTGGGGAAGAGAATATCCCACAAGTAAGGATGACGCCGTGGACCGGACACACCTATGTTGGAGAAACAAGATTTTGTTTACCATAAAATAGGTTCTATTAATCAGTTTAAGGATGGTAGCATATATAATATTTCATAAAACATGCAGAAGCTTCAAAGTTTTAACCAATTAAATTAACCAATAAAATAAATCCAGTTCACATATCTTGTAACTCCTAAATTTCTTCTCTCACATATTTTTAAAAAGAATATTCACGTTTTACCTTAACCTTTTTTGTGGGCCAAATTACATCTAGAATGTTTAAATAGTTCTCTCTCATATGCATTTTCTTTTTTTCTTTTGGTCCGACTCAAAAGGGTTACCTTAAAAGCCTGATATCAATTTTACCTGATGCTGGGATTATCTGCTTGGGAAGACTTATATTAAAGAGGTGAACAAAAAATAATTTATGCTTACCTGATAAATTTATTTCTCTTGTAGTGTATCCAGTCCACGGATCATCCATTACTTGTGGGATATTCTCCTTCCCAACAGGAAGTTGCAAGAGGATCACCCACAGCAGAGCTGCTATATAGCTCCTCCCCTCACTGCCATATGCAGTCATTCGACCGAAACAAGACGAGAAAGGAGAAACCATAGGGTGCAGTGGTGACTGTAGTTTAATTAAAATTTAAACCTGCCTTAAAAGGACAGGGCGGGCAGTGGACTGGATACACTACAAGAGAAATAAATTTATCAGGTAAGCATAAATTATTTTTTCTCTTGTTAAGTGTATCCAGTCCACGGATCATCCATTACTTGTGGGATACCAAAGCTAAAGTACACGAATGATGGGAGGGACAAGGCAGGAACTTAAACGGAAGGAACCACTGCCTGTAGAACCTTTCTCCCA
This sequence comes from Bombina bombina, assembly GCF_027579735.1. NCBI lineage: Eukaryota > Metazoa > Chordata > Amphibia > Anura > Bombinatoridae > Bombina > Bombina bombina. Next base: position 365,926,560 of record NC_069503.1, on the reverse strand, counting down.
AAAACAGCCTCCGAAGAAGCAAAAGTGTCAAATTTGTAAAATTTTGAAAAGGTGTGAAGCGAAGACCAAGTCGCAGCCTTGCAAAGCTGTTCAACAGAGGCCTCATTTTTAAAGGCCCAGGTGGAAGCCATAGCTCTAGTAGAATGAGCTGTAATCCTTTCAGGGGGCTGCTGTCCAGCAGTCTCATAGGCTAAGCGTATTATGCTCCGAAGCCAAAAGGAGAGAGAGGTTGTCGAAGCTTTTTGACCTCTCCTCTGTCCAGAGTAAACGACAAACAGGGCAGATGTTTGACGAAAATCTTTAGTAGCCTGTAAGTAAAACTTCAAGGCACGGACTACGTCCAGATTATGCAAAAGACGTTCCTTCTTTGAAGAAGGATTAGGACACAATGATGGAACAACAATCTCTTGATTGATATTCCTGTTAGAAACCACCTTAGGTAAAAACCCAGGTTTGGTACGCAGAACTACCTTGTCTGAATGAAAAATCAGATAAGGAGAATCACAATGTAAGGCAGATAACTCAGAGACTCTTCGAGTCGAGGAAATAGCCATCAAAAACAGAACTTTCCAAGATAAAAGTTTAATATCAATGGAATGAAGGGGTTCAAACGGAACTCCCTGAAGAACTTTAACCCCTTAAGGACCAGCGAAGTACCCTGTATGTCACTGGCCTTTTTTTGGGACTTGATTGTTTTATAGCGCGGTCTTCCCACCAGCGTTGAGACTGCTCTATTCCACAAAGCCTGCTGGGGGGAGGGCATTGATAGCGTGTTCTTGCTAGACTTGTGCTATTATGTCCTGAAAAAAACCTTAATGACTAGTGACATACAGGGTACATTGTGGTCATTAAGGGGTTAAGAACCAAGTTTAAGCTCCACGGGGGAGCAATAGTTTTAAACACAGGCTTAATCCTAACCAAAGCCTGACAAAATGCCTGGATGTCTGGAACTTCTGCCAGACGCTTGTGCAAAAGAATAGACAGAGCAGAGATCTGTCCTTTTAAAGAACTAGCTGATAAGCCTTTGTCCAAACCCTCTTGGAGAAAGGACAATATCCTAGGAATCCTAACCTTACTCCATGAATAACTCTTGGATTCACACCAATAAAGATATTTACGCCATATCTTATGGTAGATTTTCCTGGTGACAGGCTTCCGAGCCTGTATTAAGGTATCACTGACTGACTCGGAGAAGCCACGCCTTGATAGAATCAAGCGTTCAATCTCCATGCAGTCAGTCTCAGAGAAATTAGATTTGGATGATTGAAAGGACCTTGTATTAGAAGGTCCTGCCTCAGAGGCAGAGTCCATGGTGGAAGAGATGACATGTCCACTAGGTCTGCATACCAGGTCCTGCGTGGCCATGCAGGCGCTATCAGAATCACTGATGCTCTCTCCTGTTTGATTTTGGCAATCAGTCGAGGGAGCAGAGGAAACGGTGGAAACGCATAGGCCAGGTTGAAGAACCAAGGAGCTGCTAGAGCATCTATCAGCGTTGCTCACGGGTCCCTGGACCTGGATCCGTAACAAGGAAGCTTGGCGTTCTGGCGAGACGCCATGAGATCCAGTTCTGGTTTGTCCCAACGATGGACCAGTTGAGCAAACACCTCCGGATGGAGTTCCCACTCCCCCGGATGAAAAGTCTGACGACTTAGAAAATCTGCCTCCCAGTTCTCTACGCCTGGGATGTGGATCGCTGACAGGTGGCAAGAGTGAGACTCTGCCCAGCGAATTATCTTTGAGACTTCTAACATCGCTAGGGAACTCCTGGTTCCCCCTTGATGGTTGATGTAAGCCACAGTCATGATGTTGTCCGACTGAAATCTGATGAACCTCAGTGTTGCTAACTGAGGCCAAGCTAGAAGAGCATTGAATATTGCTCTTAACTCCAGAATATTTATTGGGAGGAGTTTCTCCTCCTGAGTCCACGATCCCTGAGCCTTCAGGGAGTTCCAGACTGCGCCCCAACCTAGAAGGCTGGCATCTGTTGTTACAATCGTCCAAAATGGCGATAGAGAACTCTTTTCCACGTTCACTTTCCAACCATGCGACCTCAGAAATGCCAGAACTATCTCTGTATGAGACTTAGCAATTTTAAAGCTTGATGCCTGTATCAGGATGTTGTCTAGATACGGAGCCACCGCTATGCCTCGCGGTCTTAGAACCGCCAGAAGTGAGCCCAGAACCTTTGTAAAAATTCTCGGGGCAGTGGCCAACCCGAAGGGAAGAGCTACAAATTGGTAATGCCTGTCTAGAAAGGCAAACCTTAGGAACAGATGATGATCTTTGTGAATCGGTATGTGAAGGTAGGCATCCTTTAAGTCCACTGTGGTCATGTACTGACCCTCTTGGATCATGGGTAGGATGGTCCGAATAGTTTCCATTTTGAATGATGGAACTCTGAGGAATTTGTTTAAGATCTTTAGATCCAAGATTGGTCTGAAGGTTCCCTCTTTCTTGGGAACCACAAACAGATTTGAATAAAATCCCTGTTCTTGTTACGTCCGCGGAACTGGATGGATCACTCCCATTACTAGGAGGTCTTGCACACAGCTTAGGAATGCCTCTTTCTTTATCTGGTTTGCTGATAACCTTGAAAGATGAAATCTCCCTTGTGGAGGAGAAGCTTTGAAGTCCAGAAGATATCCCTGAGATATGATCTCCAACGCCCAGGGATCCTGAACATCTCTTGCCCACGCCTGGGCGAAGAGAGAAAGTCTGCCCCCCACTAGATCCGTTTCCGGATAGGGGGCCGTTCCTTCATGCTGTCTTGGGGGCAGCAGCAGGCTTTCTGGCCTGCTTGCCCTTGTTCCAGGACTGGTTAGGTTTCCAGGCCTGTCTGGAATGAGCAACAGTTCCCTCTTGTTTTGAAGCGGAGGAAGTTGATGCTGCTCCTGCCTTGAAATTTCGAAAAGGCACGAAAATTAGACTGATTGGCCTTTGATTTGGCCCTGTCCTGAGGAAGGGTATGACCCTTGCCTCCAGTAATGTCAGCAATAATTTCCTTCAAGCCAGGCCCGAATAAGGTCTGCCCCTTAAAGGAATGTTGAGTAATTTAGACTTCGAAGTCACGTCAGCTGACCAGGATTTAAGCCATATCGCCCTACGCGCCTGGATGGCGAATCTGGAATTCTTAGCCGTTAGTTTAGTCAAATGAACAATGGCATCAGAAACAAATGAGTTAGCTAGCTTAAGCGTTCTAAGCTTGTCAATAATTTCATTCAATGGAGCTGTCTGGATGGCCTCTTCCAGGGCCTCAAACCAGAATGCCGCCACAGCAGTGACAGGCGCAATGCATGCAAGGGGCTGTAAAATAAAACCTTGTTGAATAAATATTTTCTTAAGGTAACCCTCCAATTTTTTATCTATTGGATCTGAAAAAGCACAACTGTCCTCAACCGGGATAGTGGTACGCTTTGCTAAAGTAGAAACTGCTCCCTCCACCTTAGGGACCGTCTGCCATAAGTCCCGTGTAGTGGCATCTATTGGAAACATTTTTCTAAACATAGGTGGTGGGGAAAAGGGCACACCGGGTCTATCCCACTCCTTGCTAATAATTTCTGTAAGCCTTTTAGGTATAGGAAAAACGTCAGTACACACCGGCACGGCATAGTATCTATCCAGCCTACACAATTTCTCTGGAATTGCAACTGTGTTACAGTCATTCAGAGCAGCTAATACCTCCCCAAGCAATACACGGAGGTTCTCAAGCTTAAATTTAAAATTAGAAATCTCTGAATCAGGTTTCCCCGAGTCAGAGATGTCACCCACAGACTGAAGCTCTCCGTCCTCATGTTCTGCATACTGTGACACAGTATCAAACATGGCTCTAACAGCATTTGCGCGCTCTGTATCTCTCCTAACCCCAGAGCTATCGCGCTTGCCTCTTAATTCAGGCAATCTAGATAATACCTCTGACAGGGTATTATTAGGTGGCCAGCAACAAAGTTGCAGGACAACCTATTGTTATTGTTCGGATTATTATTATTATTATTCTTTTTATTCCGCCAAGCTTTGTATTCAATTGCCCATAACTGCTTAACTGTTTTTGCAAAGCTCTTAAAATCAGGTATGCTGGTACAGCCTATTGCTGTGCTACATCTCATGCAAAATTGAACTCTATAAAAACTATAAAAATCTTCTTCTCCGAAACCGCTTATGGGACGGACTTGTTTATAGAGTTATCTTATGATTAACATTCAGATTTGTTCAAGAGAAGTTGATACGTCATGTGGTTTGGCAGCCATTTTGAATTGTTCAAAATTGCTTAACGATATATTTAAATTAATAATAAAACAAAAAACGTTTTACAAAAATGCTTTATTTTTGCCATGTTTATTGACATCTATAGTGAGCACTATTGTGCGTAATATGGAGGCTGTATATCTTACGATCGGGCAGCCATCTTGGTTTACGTGAAAATTTCGAAAGTCTATTTTCTCTGCAACCGCTTATGTAAGAACTGTGAAATTTGCTGTACAGTCTTATATTGTGACAGATTCATAATTGCTCATTAGGAGAGAATCAGTCACATGATGTGGCAGCAATATCGGTTTTATGTTTATTGTAATTATTTGTAATTCAATACTTCCTCTTTTGAGTCAATTGCTCACAGAACACAAATTACTTATGCTAAACTCTTGAAATCAGGTATGCTGGTACAGCCTATAGCAATGCTACATCTCATGCAATAATGAACTCATAGGTCATAAGGTTACGCAGCCATATTGTTTTTTGCGACAAATTTCGAGAACTGCTTAATAATCTTTAGCTCTGGAACTGCTTATGTTGCAACTTTGAAACTTGCTGTGCTTAGTGCTGCTATGACCTAGATTTGCCATTGCTCAACAGAAGTGACTTGGTCACATGATGTAGCAACAATCTTGCATTTTACGAAAATCTTTAAACATCTTCTTCTCTTAAACCGCTTAGTGCAATAAAGCGCAATTTTGCACCTATGCTCCTTGCAAGGTCCTCTACCAAGTTTGTTAAAATTGTGATTTTTCCATAATCAACATGGCTGCTGTGAGACATTAACCTTTTTATCGCCATTTAATTGCGTAATTTTTCACTTTATACATTAGTTTTACAATATTTAACAATATTACAGTGTAATAGACAAATGATTACACATAGTCATAACCCTTAAAGATAATATTGCAGTTACAATTCGCATTGCGCAGTCGCCTTCGTGAAATAAAACATTTGCAAATTTTCATTAAACTTCTGCAAATTGTAGAGGTCTATAGTGAGCATTAGTATGTGCAATTTGAAAGCCATACATTGCATAGCTTGGCGGCCATTTTGTTTCGAATGCGCCATTTTTAAAAACTATAAAAATCTTCTTCTCCGAAACCGCTTATGGGACAGACTTGAAATTTTGTTTATAGAGTTATCTTATGACTAATATTCAGATTTGTTCAAGAGAAGTTGATACGTCATGTGGTTTGGCAGCCATTTTGAATTGTTCAAAATTGCTTAACGATGTATTTAAATTCATAATAAAACAAAAACCGTTTTACAAAAATGCTTTATTTTTGCAATGTTTATTGACATCTATAGTGAGCACTATTGTGCATAATATAGAGGCTGTATATCTTACGATCGGGCAGCCACCTTGGTTTACGCGAAAATTCTGAAAGTCTATTTTCTCTGCAACTGCTTATGTAAGAACTGTGAAATGTGCTGTACAGTCTTATATTGTGACCTAGAGTCACAGTTGTTCATGTTGAAGGACTTAGTCACAAGCTGTGGCAGCCATATTGGTTTACGCAAATATTTTGAAACTGTGTTTTTTTTCTTACGGCTTATGTTAAAGCTGTGAAATTTGCTGTATAACCATATATTGTCGCCTACAGTTACATTTGTTCATGTTGAAAGTATAGGTCATATGGTGTGGCAGCCATTTTAAAAAACGCAAACATTTCGAAAATGTGTTTTTTTTTCCAAATGCTTATGTTAGAACTGTAAACAGTTGTTGTATAGCTTTATTTTGTGACATAACTACTTATATGGCATTGCAAAAATGATGCGCTGGCCACCTCTATTGCTGCTTGCAGCTATATTTCATGATTGCAGCCATGTCCAGCAAGGTAATCGCTATGGGCGTCCCTGATTTAATTGGCGCCATATTAGCGTGCGTCCCCTGAGCGGGAGGCGAAGGGTCTGACACGTGGGGATTGTTAGTCGGCATAACTTCCCCCTCGACAGAACCCTCTGGTGATAATTATTTTATAGATAAAGACTGATCTTTACTGTTTAAGGTGAAATCAATACATTTAGTACACATTCTCCTATGGGGCTCCACCATGGCTTTTAAACATAATGAACAAGTAGGTTCCTCTGTGTCAGACATGTTTAAACAGACTAGCAATGAGACTAGCAAGCTTGGAAAACACTTTAAAAGAAGTTTACAAGCACTATATAAAAACGTTACTGCGCCTTTAAGAAACACAAATTTTCCCAAATTTTGAAATAACAGTGAAAAAATGCAGTTACACTAACGAAATTTTTACAGTGTATGTAATAAGTTAGCAGAGCATTGCACCCACTTGCAAATGGATGATTAACCCCTTAATACCAAAAACGGAATAACAAATGACAAAAACGTTTTTTAAACAGTCACAACAACTGCCACAGCTCTACTGTGGCTTTTTACCTCCCTCAATACGACTTTTGAAGCCTTTTGAGCCCTTCAGAGAAGTCCTGGATCATGCAGGAAGAAGCTGGATGTCTGTGTCTGTAATTTTTGCTGTGCAAAAAAAAAGCCAAAATAGGCCCCTCCCACTCATATTACAACAGTGGGAAGCCTCAGGGAACTGTTTCTAGGCAAAATTCAAGCCAGCCATGTGGAAAAAACTAGGCCCCAATAAGTTTTATCACCAAACATATGTAAAAAACGATTAAACATGCCAGCAAATGCAGGTAGATTCTTCTTCTAAATACTGCCTGAGATAAACAGTACACTCCGGTACCATTTTTTTTTTTTTTTTTTAAATATTTTTTTATTGAAGTCATAAATAAATACAGCCAACAAGTATGCCTCAGAACATATACAGATAAGTGCAAATACAATATTGTTACATATGTGTTACAAACATAACCCTACAGTTAGGGCTTAATGTATCCAAATAGCACACGCAATGTTATATAACTTGGGCAGTGTACAGTGTGACTTCAGTTTTATAATAAAGGTAATAACAATAAGTCAAAAATTGTCCTCCCTGGACCATATAGAAGGCAAATGCAAGCGTCGACTCTGATACAATTAGGGCCAGGGGGAAATTAGCTTTACTGATTGAAGGGGAGGGGATGCAGCGGGCAAGAGCCGCTCGAAATATAATGGGGGGGGGGGGATGGATGGGGGATGGAGGGTGGAGCCAGTCAGGATGGCCATCTTATATGAACTATTATCGGGTCACTAAGTGAGTATTAGTTTTAACTGCCAAGTATACTCTTAAAGATATCTAGGCAGAGTATAAAGTAGTTATAAATATCGACATAGGAGCATAATGAGGTTAATCTCTAGGCCTGAACTGTAAATCTCCTATATGTCAAAGATGAGCCCCTCTCCTAGGGGGGTTCCACCTATAGGCGATGTAGGAAAAAGGAGTAGGGATATGACCCGCAGGCAACCAGTACCAGCGGGAAAGGGAGGAGAGAGGCTCAGCATGAACAAATAATGTGCACCAAGAAGATAGACTAGTTTAATCATCTCAGTCCAGATTGGGTCTGTAGATAACCTATAACAACAGTTTATGATCCTTATGAGGATAATAGGTAAAATAGTATATGGAAGAGGGACTGGTATAGGGGAGAGGCTGAACGCCAAAATTATAACTCCTAAAAAACAATGTTAGACATACTCTCTGTAGGTAAATAAAACTAAATCTCAGCTAAAGATGTGAATATCAAACAGCATAAGCATGTAAGCGCCAGATAGAGAAATCGTGCTAAATCAGCTATCGTAAGCACATATATATATAAGAGCACAACTACTAGACCATATGTGTAATTTTAGAGATAAGCAGCCATTATCAGTGTGACATTATTTCAACAAGCAGAGGCATGTCTAAGCAAGGAAAAATTAGCTATAGCTGGCAGCATTGGTAGGAGCGGGTAATACAATCATGTAACTTAAAGCTACCAGAACCTGGTGGAGGAGCAGCGTTGCATATAAATAGAGGGAAAAAAAAACAAAAACTGAGAGATATGGTACTTTCTTTCAGATTAGAAACATTAAAGCACTAAGAGAACATGGTGTAAACATTGGTGCATTAAACTATACCATAGGAGGTCCAAACAAGAGAACACAGAGCTCAGGGATGTAACTTATTAGAGTAGATGGGAGATATGGGGATATGGTGCCAGACCATGTATCTAGTGTGGGATTGTATAGGCAGCAATATGTGAGCACATGGTATGACATGTAAAAAGTTCAGGCATAAACAGCATGCTAGTGGACACTCCTTCATAACTGTACTTTGTTTTAGTATACATCTTACAGAGAGTAAAAGTGCAGGATAATTCCTAACAGGGGTATAACATGTGCGTATTAATATAACAAGCAATTGGCTGCTATATATAGGCATCACCCAGGCCCGACAACGCTGGACATGTTGATAGTACTAATATCTCTGGGACCTAGCAATAGGCACAAGAATAAAATGTAACTTTCAATTGGATGTTATTTGAATATTACTCAGACCTGTATGCTAAATGAGGAGATTATGACTATGTACTGATGGGGCTTCCTATATCCTCTCATATATAACTTGACTTGGGGCGTTCAATATTCAAACACAGGGAATAAAAGTAATATACTGTTAACAAATCACTTTTAACCTAGATAAAGTCCCATTTAATACAGTCAATACTCAGTCTTAGCCTTTTCCCAGTTTCTGACAGGTTAAATGGGGAGAGTTTATGGGCAACAAGAAAAAACAGAATTCCAAGCCATCGTTATAATAACGCTGACTGCAGTGAGAGCAAAAGTGCCCCGGCGTGTACCTTGCAGTACAGAGAGCAGAGGTATCGCTAACCGCCTGGATCAAAAGGGCTTCTGAACCATTCCACCGGCGAAAAGGGGATCAGCCCCACAGATTTCTGCAACTGGTTAGAGAATGCCATTACCGGGAAATCACCATCGCGTGCACCATAGAGCAGAGTGCGAGATCTTCCGGGTGGATCAGAGCTAGATGGAATCAGGGTTGAAGCGATGCGTGGCTTAGTTAGTTGCGAGGCATCCACGACGGCCTGAAAAGTAGTTGCGCTCAATAGGTATTGAGAATCCTGGCTTAGTTGATTTTGAGGGCTCAACAGCTCCGCCACTGAGCAAGCAGTTTCCCCCATTACGTACAAGGTTGAAGGCGAAGGGGCTATCAGATTCTGGCGTGACAGTGCCAATTCAGCCTCCTGTGCTGGAGCCATAGTTAGCTGCATATTAGAATGAGGTTCCGCTTGCTCCACAACCAATCCAGCTGACACCACATTAGGTTCAGAGCCGTATCTGATGACGTTGGTCAGAGAATTAAAGTGACCCGTCATGCGGCATCCTAAGTCCATCAGGCAAGCTCTTATTGCAGAGTAGGAATCCCCCATGGTCAGTAGCAGAGTAGATGATCTCTGGTCAGTTAGACTGCTTTGCAGATATGAGGAGGACTTGAGAATCCAGAATAGCGCATGCACCGCATGGTTTCATTTCCTTTAGAAGCGCATGGCATCGGCAAGTCTGTAAGGATAATGTGATTCCATATAATATATTGCATTAGACATGTGTCTGAAGCCCTCAGCAGAGAAAACACAAATTTTTTAGGGTTAATCTATATAAATATCTCACAAAAATGTTCCAATAATCAGGAGCTCCATAAAAGCACGTCTGAGCTTAACGGCAGTTGGCTCCGCCCCTAAAATAACAAACTTTTGATTGAAGAAATAAACTAAGTATAAAACACCACAGTCCTCTTACGACCTCCATCTTAGTTGAGAGTTGCAAGAGAATGACTGGATATGGCAGTGAGGGGAGGAGCTATATAGCAGCTCTGCTGTGGGTGATCCTCTTGCAACTTCCTGTTGGGAAGGAGAATATCCCACAAGTAATGGATGATCCGTGGACTGGATACACTTAACAAGATAAATATGTTTACCCGACTAGATAAAACCAAAATGGTCTATTACATGTGTCTTTTATGCAAACTGTAACACTTCTTTATCAGATCCACTAACTGTTCTCTCAAACAGCTATACATTTTCAATATATATATATATATATATATATATATATATATATATATATATATATATATATATATTTATTTAACATTTAGACAGGTCAATCTGCTAATCAAAAGAGTTTGAAACTCCGTGTAGGTGTGGCAGACTGCTAAATTTGCAAAAAGTTATTCAGGTATGAAACCACAGAGAACCTTTGTGCCTAATCCTTGACATATCAGGTAAACTCCAAATGGGTAGAAACTGAACACTGGGGATAGGGAAAAAACAAAATTTATGCTTACCCGATAAATTTATTTATTTCCGGATATGGTGAGTCCACGGAATCATCAATTACTGTTGGGAATATCACTCCTGGCCAGCAGGAGGAGGCAAAGAGCACCACAGCAAAGCTGATAAGTATCACTCCCCTTCCCACAATCCCCAGTCATTCTACCGAAGGAAAAGAAGAAAGGGAGCAACACAAGGTGTAAAGGTGCCTGAGGTTTAGTCAAGAAAACCATCTTAAAACAAAGGGTGGGGCCATGGACTCACCATATCCGGAAATAAATAAATTTATCAGGTAACCATAAATTTTGTTTTCTTTTCTAAGATATGGTGAGTCCACGGAATCATCAATTACTGTTGGGAATCAATACCCAAGCCAGAGGACACAGATAATTAGGGAGGGACAAGACAGGTCGTCTAGACAGAAGGCACCACCGCTTGAAGAACCTTTCTCCCAAAAGAAACCTCAGCCGAAGAAAAAGTATCAAATTTATAAAATTTTGAAAAAGTATGCAAAGAAGACCAATTTGCAGATTTTTTGAAAGCCCAAGCAGAAGAAACAGCCCTGGTAGAATGAGCCGTGATTCTCTCAGGAGACTGCTGTCCAGCAGTCTCATACGCCAAATGAATAATACTTCTCAACCAGAGAGAAAGAAGTGGCAGTAGCTTTCTGACCTTTGCATTTTCCAGAAAAGCAAAGAAGTAATGCAGAAGACTGACAAAAGTCCTAAGTAGCCTGCAAATAGAATTTAAGAGCCCGAACAACATCTAGGTTGTGCAACAAACGTTCCTTATGAGAAGAAGGATTAGGACAGAGAGAAGGAACAACAATTTCTTGATTAATATATCTATCCGAAACAACCTTAGGAAGAAAACCAAACTTGGTACGAAGAACTGCCTTATCTGCATGAAATATGAGATAAGGCGAATCGCACTGCAAAGCTGAGAGTTCCGAAACTCTCCGAGCAGAAGAGAAAGCAGTAAGAAACAAAACCTTCCAAGAAAACAACGTAATATCTATGGCATGCATTGGCTCAAATGGAGCCTGTTGAAAAACTTTAAGAACAAGGTTAAGGCTCCAAGGTTGAGCAACAGATTTAAACACAGGCCTGATTCTGACCAAGGCCTGACAAAAAGATTGCACATCTGGCATGTCCGCCAGACGCTTGTGCAGCAAAATGGATAGGGCAGAGATCTGACCTTTCAGATTACTGACAGACAAACCCTTCTCCAGACCTTACTGGAGAAAGGATACAATTTTTGGAATTCTACTCAAAGAGAATCCTTTGGATTCATACCAATGAAGATATTTACGCCATATCTTATGGTAAATCTTTCTAGTAACAGGCTTACGAGCCTGAATCTTGGTCTCAATGACCGACTTGGAAAATCCACGCTTAGATAAAATTAAGCGTTCAATCTCCAAGCAGTCAGCTTCAGAGAAATGAGGTTTGGATGAAGAAAAGGACCCTGAAGTAGAAGGTCCTTCCTCAGAGGGAGTCTCCACAAAGGTAGAGAGATGAAATTTCCACCAGATCTGCGTACCAGATCCTGCGAGGTCACGCAGGAGCTATTAGAATTATTAGAATCACTGAAGCTCTCTCCTGCAATGACTCGTGGAAGGAGAGCAAAAGGAGGAAAAGGGTATGCCAACCTGAAGTTCCAAGGAACTGTCAGAGCATCTATCAGGAAAGCCTGAGGATCCCTCAACCTCGATCCATACTTTGTAAGCTTTCCGTTCTGGCAAGACGCCATCAGATCCAATTCCGGTAACCCCCATTTGGTGGTTAACCTGAAGAACACCTCCGGTGGCAATGCAAACTGCAGGTTGCCATAAAAGACCAAGATGAACGTAAATTCTCTTTAAGTATACCTCCATCTTTTTATCCATAGGATCTTTGAAAGAGCAACTATCCTCAATAGGAATAGTTGTCCTCTTGGCTAGAGTAGAAACAGCCCCTTCTACTTTCGGAACAGAGTGCCATGTTGTCGTAATGGAGTCCGCGACTGGAAACATTTTCTTGAAAATAGAAGATGGGGAAAAAGATACCCCCGGCTTCTCCCACTCCTGGGTAATAATATCCAGAGAGGAGAATACAGACGGAATCAATTCTCCTCAGGCACACGGAGGGGCAATAGAGGACATAGAAGACATAGATCTAACTGCAGAAATGTCTCTTTCTCTAGTAGTGATAACGAGTGTTCCTCAGATGAGAGCAACAAATCTTCTGCGTCCACTACTGCTCCCACTGTTCAGAATGTGCCCTCCATTCCCATAGGCATACTCAAAAACAAACATACATATGCTCCTGCTCCAGAAAATGCATCAGTAGTAAGACAAAAAGAGCCACACTCACAGGAACATACTACTAGTCAATATACTGCATCACATATGCCAATTGTTCCCCCTAATGTGGCTACTGCCAGTAATGATCTAGAACAGGTTTTTCCACAGGCCCTGGATCAAACACACAGTAGAGGACAGACCCAAATGGGTCAAGGCAGATACCCACTGAGGGGGAACAAACCGAAGACAAAATACAAATGACAAGCAATGTTATTAATCTTTCATCTGTGACACTAACATCACAACAACACTCTGTTTTAGCCTTAGGCTTCTCTCCTACGAGCAATTTCAATCTATTTCAAACGCTCATTGATGTGAATCGCCTAATTAGATGCTTGACTTTGAAAAAACACTTCAGCAGTACACACATTATGCCAGATGAGCAAGTTGAATCTACACCTCTTGTCCCTAACAACATTAGTGATTTTGCAGAAATATGTGACGTGGTTACTCTACAGTCCCTAGCCAAAGAGTCCCTTACAGATATAGGTACCATCAATATAGGCACTACACTCATAGAAAAATCAAACTTCTACCCCATGATGAGTAGAGGCCATATACTAGAGACCTACCAACACAGAATTGAGATGGATCTAATTAAACTTCAAAAAGAGACCAAAAAAGTTAAACAGAATCTTACACTTAAACAAAAAGAGGCACTAGCCCAACTCAGGGGCAACAACCAGATAGTGATACGCCCCGCCGATAAGGGCGGGGCGCAGTGGAGGCTCCTCCATATGTGCACTGTCGCACGTGAACCCCCAGGGGGCAGAGGAGGGGGAAAAAATTAGCAGGAAAAAAAAAATATTAAAAATTTTATTTTTTATGTATATTATTTTATATTGTATTTATTATATTTATTGTGCAGTGTGCAGTGTATACTATCAGTATCATGATCATGATGCCAGCTTAAGCTGCTTGCAATGCTATCACATCAGATATTTTCATTTTGGTACCAGGTACATTTGAGTTTATTAGGCAGGAGGCAGGAGCTAGGACCGGGTGGACACTTCAGTGTGTGCTGACGTCCGTGACGTCACACACACCACAGCACCACGGCACTCGTCGCACTGCTGCCTGAGGGGGCTGAGAGAGGCTGAGTCTGTGAGTCATAGATTGACAGTCAGGCTCCAGTCTCCACCCCCCACTCGCACGTGCGGTAAGGAGCTCTATATGCCTGCACAGTGATCGCAATGTATTCACTGTGCAGGCGTAGCTCCTCCCCAGCTTCATGCCTATAGAGGCATAATCGCACAGGCTGAACTGTGCGGTTGTTCAGCCTGTGCTCTGTCTCCTCCCCCAGCCTCTCGATCCGGACTGTGTGATAGGCTGAGAGGGCTCCCTGGCTCACGTGATGGTCCCCACGAGGCTCCTCCCGGCTGAACGGCGCGAAAATCTTTGTGGAGATAGCCGTTGAGCTGAGAGGAGGCGTTTTGCATAGCTCTGTTGTGCAAAAATCTGTTAGCAAAAAACGAATTTGTTTTACTGCCTGCTGGCAGCCATCAACAGTCAACACAGTCATATTTGCTGCTGCTGAGCCTGAGCTGCAGTGTGCAAATAGCCTTAGGGCTCCTTAGGCTAATTAATAAATATAGGCTAATATAGACAGTGAGTGAGTTAGAGTTCAGTTAGCCATTATTACATTTAGCTTAGCTTAGCAATAGAGTTTAGAACTTAACTTTAGATTCAGCTCTGTTGTGCAAAAATCTGTTAACTGCAAAAAACGATTTTGTTTTGCTGCCTGCTGGCAGCCATCAACACATATTTGCTGCTGCAGTGTGCAAATAGCCTTAGGCTAATAATAGACAGTGAGTGAGTTAGAGTTAGCCATTATTACATTTAGCTTAGCTTAGCAAAGCAATAGAGTTTAGAACTTAACTTTAGATTCACAGTCACTAACTACTAGTATTCTATTATCTATCTAGAAGAACATAGTTACTAATTAAATTTTATACTACTATATTATATTAGTTCAGTAAGTTGTTTGACAGTTTGTGGGCAGATATTTTAATGATTTTTGCTGCAGGCCTGCAGTTTTTTATATAGAGTAACTGAGTGAGTTGAGTCTTGAACTACTAGTGTTGAAAAAAAAATCCTTTTTTTTTTCTACTTGTAATTTAAACAACAGATACAGTCTGAGTCTGAGATTGCTTTTTATATAGAGTAAGTTGAGTTGAGTCTTGAACTTGAACTAGTGTTTAAAAAAAAAACATTTTTATTTTTCTACTTATTTCAACAACACATACAGTCTGAGATTGCTTTTTATATAGAGTAACTTGAGTTGAGTCTTGAACTAGTGTTAAAAAATAAATGTATTTTTCTACTTGTAATTTAAACAACAGACACAGTCTGAGTCTGAGATTAGCAAGTTTAGGAGTATACTGGACTTTTAGGGAGTTCTTTAACAATTTAGTTCAACTTCTAGTTGATATTTTCTAATAGCTGCAGAGCAGCAGAGCTACCTACCTACAAGTTATATATTAGATAACAACCGCCAAACTATTTAAACTATTACTTCAAGTTGAGTTGTATATTTTCTAACAGCTGCAGAGCGACCTACCTACAAGTTATATATATAATATTAGATAACAACCGCCAAAATATTAAACTATTACTTCAAGTTGAGTTGTATATTTTATAACAGCTGCAGAGCTACCTACCTACAAGTTATATATATAATATTAGATAACAACCGCCAAAATATTAAACTATTACTTCAAGTTGAGTTGTATATTTTATAACAGCTGCAGAGCTACCTACCTGCTACCTACAAGTTATATATTACATAAAAACCGCCAAAATATTAAACTATTACTTCAAGTTGAGTTGTATATTTTATAACAGCTGCAGAGCTACCTACCTACAAGTTATATATATAATATTAGATAACAACTGCCAAAATATTAAACTATTACTTCAAGTTGAGTTGTATATTTTCTAATAGCTGCAGACTTTCGCGAAGGGGTGTGGCTTTTAAAAATGGGTGTGGCTTGTTAAAAGGGGAGTGGTTTTAAAAAGGGTCATGTTTTTCAAAGGGGCGTGGCTTTCTAAAAGGGGCAGGGTCTTGTGCACCCCCATTCTAAAACTTCACCAGCCGCCACTGGCGGGGCGGTGGTTGTAATGAATAGGAATGACTATATCACAGAGGCCAAATGTCAACTACATAATACAGGTGACTATGAAAAGCTCCACAGAGATCCCACTAACACTTTCAAATCTCAATTGAAACACATTCTGGATGATGGTAGGGAACAGGGATTCCTAGATAAGACCGTCAAATATCTGGATGTACAATTTCCTAGGACTCCCTGTTTCCACCATTTCCCGAAAGCTCACAAAAGTATTGCCAATGTTCAGGGTCGGCCCATTGTGAGCGTGATCAACTCCCTTTTGGAGCACCTCTCGCAATGGGTCGACTCTATTTTACAACCTATGGTACTAACTTTAGTATCGTACATTCGCGACACCAAGCATGGAATCAATATTCTGGAGGGCTTTGAATGGAAAGATGAGTATGCGTGGTTGACCATAGATGCAGTTGCCCTTTACTCATCTATACCCCACACGAAGGGCATGCAGTGATTTTTCTCCTGAGTTTCAGACTTATGTGATAACGGTAATCAAGTTCCTTCTTACACATAACTTTTTCAAGTTTGAAGGGGATTTCTATCTCCAGAGATGCGGCACAGCCATGGAAGCTAAGTTCGCTCCCTCGTACGCCAACCTATATTTAGGTTGGTGGGAGCTGTGCTGCATTTTTGGAGATAGTAACCCTTTCAAAAAGGACATCAAATTTTATAGGAGGTACATTGACGACCTCCTTCTGGTATGGTCAGGTAATCAGTCAGATGTGCCCCTTTTCCTTGACCTTCTAAATTCCAATGACTTAAATTTAAAATTTACCTTTGAGCTACACAGTACACATATTAACTATCTAGATCTGACCCTAACGGGTATACAGGACAGCTGTGTCTCCATGAGTGTTTATCGTAAACCCATCTCAGGGAATACCCTGTTGCACGGCAACAGCAGCCATCCCAAACAAATTAGATTCGCAGTTGCAAAAGGGCAATTTACTAGGTTAAAGAGGAATTGTAAGGAAGCAAACCTTTTGTCTGAAAGGTTGCGAGAGAGAGGGTATCCTTCACATGATGTCCTAAGGGCCAAAAGGTCTCTTGAACATATTGATAGGAAGACACTTTTACAAGATAAAACAAGGAACATCAAATCTCCTCAAGGAGTGTACTTTGTCACGCAATTCAGTGCACAGTATAATAAAATATGCAGTATAGTAAAAAAACATTTTGCCCTATTGGCTGCTGACGACAAATTAGTGACTACTGTCGATCAAGGTTTAAGATGTTCCTATAGGAAGAGTAGCACCTTGGGGGGCATCTTAGCACCGACAGAGCTTAGAAAGACTGAGACTAACCAAAGCTCGTGGTTGAGGCACTGCGGGATGTATAAATGTGGCAGTAGACTTTGCAAACCCTGTGACTTTGTCCAGGTCACTAAAGATTTCAGGTCTTACATTACTGGCCAAACCTTTGACATCAAGACTTGCCTCAACTGCACAGCTAGTAATGTCATATATCTAATTTCCTGCACACAGTGTCATCTGCAATATGTAGGACTTACCTCCAGGGACATGAATTCGAGACTCAGAGAACACCTTTCATCCTTCAATATAGGCAAGGCCACGACACCTCTGGTACTACACTTCAAATGGCACACATTGTAACAACCTTAGTTCATTTAGATGGTGCATCATTGAAAAAGTTGTTCTGCCTAGCAGAGGTGGCAATCTAAGTCAATTACTTGCTAAGAGAGAGGCATTCTGGATGTTTAAACTTGACAGCAGAATACCTAAAGGACTTAATTCCAGGTATGATTTAATAAACTACTGGGAATAATTTCCAGTCCTTTGTTATCATTCCTCAGTACATTTTTCGTTTCCCTTTTCTAGGCTGCCTATCTGCCTGTAGGGCACATACCACATAAGAATCACACCTATTAACTAGCCAGATGTGAGCTCTGTTTATAATCAATACTCATCCTTTGTCACAGTTCCCTCAGTGTCTCCTGATCTATTTTGTGACAATTGTTTATATTTATAGGGCCACCATGTATGGTTCTTATTATTATTATTATTATTCACATTTTCTTTTTCTTTTTGTTTTTCAGTCATCAATATTTTATATATATGCCTTATTCATATACACACATCTTTGTGATGATATTCTATATACACAGCTTTGACTTGTACTCTGCTTATGATTTACTATATTCAATTATATAATGTTAATGGCATTGTATATACACAGCTTTGACATGTACTCTGCATATAATTTACCTTATTCAAACTTACACTGTAAAGCATTCCGTCTTTACATTTCTAATTTTCAATTGCTTTCTCTGTATGCATTATCTAATTTGCATTGTATTACCCAGCATTTATTTCTAAGTTCAGTTTGTAACATTTGCACAACGTGCTTATCCCCTTTGCATTCACAGCGTATCTCTCTGTTGTAGTTTTAGCTTCTTTATGTACTCTCATTATGACACTACCAAGCGGGCGGGTTGTTTTTTCTTTTAAATTTTTCTGTTAGCCAATGAGAATCAACCTAAGGTGTTAAATGTACCTGTCAGGCACAGCACCTGTATGCTATGATTACGGATCTGTAGCCAAAACGCGTAAGCCCTGGTGCTGCGCCTGCATTCGTGTCTACTTTGTCTCTCCATGTTAACGCTTTTAATACGAATAATACATTTTGTTACTTTTAACACGGAGCATCCAGCACTCTTCATTTGATAATAATATCCAAAGCCCGGTCCAGAACCAAGTATTAATTGGTTATTGAGTTTACTAGACTTCTTAGTGGACAGCGACAGGAGTATCCGAGTCGTCCAAGGTAGCCAACACCTCTTAACAAAACACAAAGGTGTTCAAGCTTAAATCTAAAAGAGCTTCCATCAGTTTCAGACGACGGACTTACACTATCCAAATCTTAGATCTCACCCTAAGAAAACTCTGACGCTTCTTCCTCATCAGACATAAGAGGAAGAGCCACCTGAGACAAACCACTGGAATCAGAGACCTTGCCGTCTGAATTCCTTTTCCGCTTTCCCATCAACATAGGAAAAGCAGATAATGGTGCAGATACCACCGAGGATTCAAATATGCTCCACTGGGAGCTAGAGAGGAACTGCAGGGCAATGCATGTGACCCCATTGCGGCTTAGGACGTTCCAAGAGATGGCTGTGGTATTACCTGAACAGCATCATCCTGAGAGACAGGCTCATCAATCAAAATTCTTTCTTTACACTGTAATGTCTTTTTAACACATGAGGAACAGAACTGCATTGGTGAAACAATCTGAGCTTCTAAACACAATAGACATGCATTTAACTGAATTTGATCCTGATCTGTATCAGACATGATTGTCTAAAGAAATCACTGTGCAATTAATAAATTGAAAGAGTTTGTCTCCTCTTACGCTTTCTATACTAATGGCACACTGTATTCAGGGTATTAACAAATTAAAACATTTTTAGCAAAAAGCCCGAAGGGCTAGATTTTCAAAAAGATTGACAGGTAGCACCCAAGAGTCAAAGACCATGGTATGACAAGGGGAAGTTTTTATCTTGAACAGACGACAGTTTCCAGAGATCCCTGCCGGATTGATTTCCCGACATCCTTGAATGGAACAACAGGAGCCTCGCAGCTCCTGGTAGAACGGCAGGGAGACCCCTGCACTCCACGCACTAAAGCAAACGAAACACTGATAAAAAGAAGGACACGTCCACTCTTTCATAACAAATGACCCAACCCAAGACGGGAGGAAAGGAAACCTTGCCACCGCAAAAAGAATGCGACTAGGCTACAAGAGTCGTCATCCGGAGATACGGCAAGTGAAGACTCAAACATCCACTTAATCAGATACTAAACCTCTGGAAATCAATCACATTTCCAGACTTCCAAATGAATGGAAAACCACGGTTCCGAGTCCTCAGGGGATCTAGAACCCACAATGACGTCTGAAAAAGTCGGTCACGCATCTCAAGCAATATTGCCAACCAACTTATATCAGAGCACACAATTCTCCTACCAGAAGCATTGAAACTAAGCCCCAGGCCCTAAACTTCGTTGTTGGATCCGAGTCCAGAGTCCATAACACTAGGCCTTATTATTTTTTATTTTTTTTCCAAAGCCTATAGGCTAATCAGCACCACAAGGGTGACATGAACCCAATAAAACAGTAGATAACGCCCAACCAGTACCTGCCTGGTATAAGAGCACTTCAGATTTGTCTATGGTCCAAGAAATATCGCCCCGAAGGCTCGATAATATGAAGGAGAAAACATTACATCGGACTTAACCAAAGTGCACCACTTCCGAGGAAGTGTCCATGCAACCACAAAATCGCAAGTCTCGGTTCAAGAGAAAGAACGTTCTCAAAAGAAAGTTATATCAGCCATGAGCTTTATACAAATAAATCAAAATACATCCTGTCTGAATCTAAAATAAAAGTAAGGCAGCACCCGTGGGTGAACGCCCCAGGGAAAAAAGGATACGCCCAACCAGACTAGCCGATCAAAAGGCTCCCTTCACACAAGCTCAAAACTGGAACCAACACATAAAATAAAGAAAAACATAGACGATAAGGAGATTAGCTTCATCCCTAAAACGTCTATCCAGGATGCCATCCGGCATCTAAGGCCTCGAATCCCTCTGCCCACAAGGACTGAGATCCTCTAGCAACGCCAAAACATGTCTTAGTAGGACATGAAGACGTGCCAACCTATAATAGAAGGCAAAATTATCCCTTGCCGGATCGACAAACGACTCTGGCCCCAAGGTTGGGGCCCCTGAAGCCTCAGAGGCCCCCGCTTCCCCAGGAGGCCGAGCTGATTCGGGCAATCCCCCGCCCAGCGGGCCCTGGTTGACAAAACACGGACAGTATCTTAAAAATATTTCACTTGGGAGATACAAATGAGCCAAGGTCTCAGATATGGCCATGCGGAACCGTGCCGTAACCTCTGGCGGAAACATGCCACCTTCCGGAGAAGGAGTAAAAACCAAAGGAACACCTGCTTGCTTAGCAAAGAAAGTTTCTGGGACACGGGCCTCACAGGACCTAGCATCTCTGAGGTCCCTGAATTGGGAGAAGAGAGTACTCTGGAATGGCAAATAGAACATAACTGATGGGCATGGATAACCCGGGCCATTTCATATTCATAACAAGACGCATTCTCCGCATCTGAGACATCCGTGTCTAAAAAGTCAGAATCCTCCATAATGGGATTACAAAAATGGTAACTGACACCTTCTTTACACCCCCAATGTTTGGGGCACTCACCACCTCCTGTGAACCAGACAACCCACAAGCAGACTCTCTCTGTAGCCACTCGGTCAGCATACGAAAGTGAAAAACAACGTAACCGCACCCGGTCACGAGGTGCACCGTGCAAGTCATAAAATAGCGAGCAAATCTAAAGATCGCGCCAAATGACGATAAGGCTATTAATGTTAAAGCCATTATAAGCCTAAAGTATTACTACACCTTAGCAAATAGAACCACATAACAAACATGATTAAAGTCCACCCTGTTCAATAACCCCCTTAGGGGAAATTAACGCATGATTCCTTATTTATTTTTAAGATAAAAGGAGTCCCACTGGGACCCTACCTTTACGTTAACATCACATTCACATAATTTAGTAAAATGAAATGATCTTACCGGAATCTACGCCATGGAACAGGAACACGACCCTTCAAGTGTGACAGATAGTAGCCTCGCTTCTGACATAGACTTGATTGACAAGGAGCTGTTAATATGAGTCGGGATGGTTTCGCAGAAAAACTCTACTTGCATATCCGGACTCTAACCTTTATCCATGCTCTCACTGAGAGGCTGACAGGACTACTTATAACTCCAGTCCCTTTTCGAAGAGTACTACCCTCAATAAGAGGCTTAACTCGAACTTCTGACACTTCTCTGCCAACCTCCTGTGACGAAAGGCAAAGAATGACTGGGGGATGAGGGAAGTGGGGGAGGTATTTGAAGCCTTTGGCTGGGGTGTCATTGCCTCCTCCTGGTGGCCAGGTTCTGAATTCCCAAAAGTAATGAATGCAGCTGTGGACTCTTCCTGTTTAAGAAGAAAATAGCAAATTTTCTTTTCAACTTGTGTAAAAAAGCAAATGAAACACAAAATGCCATGTCATGTAGTTGATTTTACCTTATATAGTTCTTTTTCATCTTTTTCATTTTTTAGTTGACATGTCAGTAGTTCCTTCTCACTTGTTACTTTATTCAGCTTATCTCTTAGGCTAAAGGAATCAAAAAATTAATCAAATTAAGCCTTCAATAACTTCAATAAGATCTTAAGATTAAACCAAACACCACAACCGCAAGTTAAAAAAATAAAAATAAAAGGGACATTTAAAACTAAATAAAAGCTAGATAAAATGATACATTCAAATAAAAGATTAGTCTGATAATAACATATAGATGGTATTTTTTAAAGTTTCATTAGCCGTTTCAATATTGACAAAATAAGTGTAAAGTTTAAGTGTCTATAAAACAATGGGAGCTGCCATGTTGTAACTTATGTTTCCTTCTCTGCTGTGGCCAATTAGGGACAGTTATAAATAGGTCACTAGAGTGTGCAGCCAATGGCTGTGTGGAATATAACAGTGTTCTCTACTTCCATTTCTAAAAGGAACGGAAAAGCTCACAATTTAAGAATGGAATTACAGGAAAAGGGGACAAAATAAGTAATGAAAGTATATTGTAGACTTTTTTTTAATATATATATGATTTATCATTTTATATTTACATCTCAGTGTTTATTGTCCCTTTAAGATAAACAATTCATTTTAAAAAGCATAGGATTAGGTATAGTTATAAACATTATCTTAATGGGGGAAACATCTTTGTACTAAATAATCAACTAAATAAATGCAATATAATAATTTCTTTGAAATACCTACCATATACCACACTACACGCGGATGACGTTACATACACTATCAAAACGCCAGATCCACATTCCCAAATGTATACAACAAAAACCTTCTAAGAGTATTTTCTATCATTAACATGTTGTCAATCCAATGCATATCAAAACCGGTTATATAATAGTCAGTGACTGTTTATCTCAAATATTAGGGCCACATGTAAAAACTAGTCAAAGTAAAAAGCATGTCAATAGCGTAGTCAGTTGTTAAGGTACACCATTACAGGAAAAGAGAAAGTGAGCACTAATATCTAAGTTATTGTAATTTGTGACAAAACTGATCAAATTATACACCTGAAACTATTATTTAAATTAATTTTAAGTTCAAATGTATATAACCAGCTAGATTCTCCGTAT
This sequence comes from Bombina bombina, assembly GCF_027579735.1. Classification (NCBI taxonomy): domain Eukaryota; kingdom Metazoa; phylum Chordata; class Amphibia; order Anura; family Bombinatoridae; genus Bombina; species Bombina bombina. Next base: position 365,903,339 of record NC_069503.1, on the reverse strand, counting down.
TAAAAGTCAAGCTTAGAACTGCAACGGCTTTAAAAAGGAGGTATTTTAATAGGGCTAAGTGACACCTTCTTAAACATTATTCAGACAAAAAACAGAATTTATGCTTACCTGATAAATTACTTTCTCCAACGGTGTGTCCGGTCCACGGCGTCATCCTTACTTGTGGGAATCTCTCTTCCCCAACAGGAAATGGCAAAGAGTCCCAGCAAAGCTGGCCATATAGTCCATCCTAGGCTCCGCCCACCCCAGTCATTCGACCGACGGACAGGAGGAAAAAATAGGAGAAACCATATGGTACCGTGGCGATTGTAGTTAGAGAAAATAATTCATCAGACCTGATTAAAAAAACCAGGACGGGCCGTGGACCGGACACACCGTTGGAGAAAGTAATTTATCAGGTAAGCATAAATTCTGTTTTCTCCAACATTGGTGTGTCCGGTCCACGGCGTCATCCTTACTTGTGGGAACCAATACCAAAGCTTTAGGACACGGATGAAGGGAGGGAGCAAATCAGGTTACCTAAACGGAAGGCACCACGGCTTGCAAAACCTTTCTCCCAAAAATAGCCTCCGAAGAAGCAAAAGTATCAAATTTGTAAAATTTGGCAAAAGTGTGCAGTGAAGACCAAGTCTCTGCCTTACATATCTGATCAACAGAAGCCTCGTTCTTGAAGGCCCATGTGGAAGCCACAGCCCTAGTGGAGTGAGCTGTGATTCTTTCAGGAGGCTGCCGTCCGGCAGTCTCGTAAGCCAATCGGATGATGCTTTTAAGCCAAAAGGAAAGAGAGGTAGAAGTCGCTTTTTGACCTCTCCTTTTACCAGAATAGACGACAAACAGAGAAGATGTTTGTCTGAAATCTTTTGTAGCTTCTAAATAGAATTTTAGAGCACGGACTACGTCCAAATTGTGTAACAAACGTTCCTTCTTTGAAACTGGATTCGGACACAAAGAAGGTACAACTATCTCCTGGTTAATATTTTTGTTAGAAAACAACCTTTGGAAGAAAACCAGGCTTAGAACGCAAAACCACCTTATCTGCATGAAAAACCAGATAGGGCGGAGAACACTGCAGAGCAGATAACTCTGAAACTCTTCTAGCAGAAGAAATAGCAACCAAAAACAAAACTTTCCAAGATAACAACTTAATATCTATGGAATGTAGAGGTTCAAACGGAACCCCTTGAAGAACTGAAAGAACTAGATTTAAACTCCAGGGAGGAGTCAAAGGTCTGTAAACAGGCTTGATCCTAACCAGAGCCTGAACAAATGCTTGAACATCTGGCACAGCTGCCAGTCGTTTGTGTAGTAAGACAGATAAAGCAGAAATCTGTCCTTTTAGAGAACTCGCAGATAATCCTTTATCCAAACCTTCTTGCAGAAAGGAAAGAATCTTAGGAATTTTTATTCCAAATTCTGTTTATTGAGAATAATTTTTACTTTACAGAAAAGATCAACAAAGGAGAAACAAAAACAACAGCATTACATAGAGACCACTTTGGTCATAAAACCAAGATCTAAACAATCAAGGTATTTGCAAATATAAACTAACATTTGTGTATTTCCATATACTTACAAATAAAAGGAAAAGGAAAGGAAAAACGACGAGAACAGGACAAGACAGAAAAGAAACAAAAATATAATCTTCCACTAGCAATAACATGATAATAGCCTTTGTGTGCTCTACAGGTGCATTGAGCCATCTCGTCTAATAAAATAACCAGTCTACATAAAAAACATAATTTATGCTTACCTGATAAATTCCTTTCTTCTGTAGTGTGATCAGTCCACGGGTCATCATTACTTGTGGGATATTATCTGCTCCCCTACAGGAAGTGCAAGAGGATTCACCCAGCAGAGCTGCTATATAGCTCCTCCCCTCTACGTCACCTCCAGTCATTCGACCAAGGACCAACGAGAAAGGAGAAGCCAAGGGTGTAGTGGTGACTGGAGTATAATTTAAAAAATATTTACCTGCCTTAAAAAACAGGGCGGGCCGTGGACTGATCACACTACAGAAGAAAGGAATTTATCAGGTAAGCATAAATTATGTTTTCTTCTGTTAAGTGTGATCAGTCCACGGGTCATCATTACTTGTGGGATACCAATACCAAAGCAAAAGTACACGGATGACGGGAGGGATAGGCAGGCTCTTTATACAGAAGGAACCACTGCCTGAAGAGCCTTTCTCCCAAAAATAGCCTCCGAGGAAGCAAAAGTGTCAAATCTGTAAAATTTGGAAAAAGTATGAAGCGAAGACCAAGTTGCAGCCTTGCAAATCTGTTCAACAGAGGCCTCATTCTTAAAGGCCCAAGTGGAAGCCACAGCTCTAGTGGAATGAGCTGTAATTCTTTCAGGAGGCTGCTGTCCAGCAGTCTCATAAGCTAAACGAATTATGCTACGAAGCCAAAAAGAGAGAGAGGTAGCAGAAGCTTTTTGACCTCTCCTCTGACCAGAGTAAACGACAAACAGGGAAGACGTTTGTCGAAAATCTTTAGTTGCCTGTAAATAAAATTTAAGGGCACGAACTACATCCAGATTGTGCAAAAGACGTTCCTTCCTCGAAGAAGGATTTGGGCACAAGGATGGAACAACAATCTCCTGATTGATATTCCTGTTAGTGACTACCTTAGGTAAGAACCCAGGTTTAGTACGCAGAACTACCTTATCCGAGTGAAAAATCAAATAAGGAGAATCACAATGTAAGGCTGATAACTCAGAGACTCTTCGAGCCGAGGAAATAGCCATTAAAAATAGAACTTTCCAAGATAACAACTTTATAACAATGGAATGAAGGGGTTCAAACGGAACACCCTGTAAAGACGTTAAGAACAAGGTTTAAACTCCATGGTGGAGCCACAGCTTTAAACACAGGTTTAATCCTGGCCAAAGCCTGACAAAAAGCCTGAACGTCTGGAACTTCTGACAGACGCTTGTGTAACAGAATGGACAGAGCTGAGATCTGTCCCTTTAAGGAACTAGCGGATAACCCCTTTTCTAAACCTTCTTGTAGAAAAGACAATATCCTAGGAATCCTAACCTTACTCCAAGAGTAACCTTTGGATTCGCACCAATATAGGTATTTACGCCATATTTTATGGTAAATCTTTCTGGTAACAGGCTTCCTAGCCTGTATTAAGGTATCAATAACTGACTCAGAAAAACCACGCTTTGATAAGATCAAGCGTTCAATTTCCAAGCAGTCAGCTTCAGAGAAGTTAGATTTTGATGTTTGAAAGGACCCTGAATCAGAAGGTCCTGTTTCAGAGGTAACGACCAAGGTGGACAGAATGACATGTCCACCAGATCTGTATACCAAGTCCTGCGAGGCCATGCAGGCGCTATTAGAATCACTGATGCTTTCTCCTGTTTGATTCTGGCAATCAATCGAGGAAGCATCGGGAAAGGTGGAAACACATAAGCCATCCTGAAGGTCCATGGTGCTGTCAAGGCATCTATCAGGACCGCTCCCGGATCCCTGGATCTGGACCCGTAGCGCGGAAGCTTGGCGTTCTGTCGAGACGCCATGAGATCTATCTCTGGTTTGCCCCAACGTCGAAGTATTTGGGCAAAGACCTCTGGATGAAGTTCCCACTCCCCCGGATGAAAAGTCTGACGACTTAAGAAATCCGCCTCCCAGTTCTCCACTCCCGGGATGTGGATTGCAGACAGGTGGCAAGAGTGAGACTCTGCCCAGCGAATTATCTTCGATACTTCCATCATTGCTAGGGAGCTTCTTGTCCCTCCCTGATGGTTGATATAAGCTACAGTCGTGATGTTGTCCGACCGGAACCTGATGAACCCCCGAGTTGTTAACTGGGGTCAAGCCAGAAGAGCATTGAGGACTGCTCTCAATTCCAGAATGTTTATTGGAAGAAGACTCTCCTCCTGATTCCATAGTCCCTGAGCCTTCAGAGAATTCCAGACAGCGCCCCAACCTAGTAGGCTGGCGTCTGTTGTTACAATTGACCAGTCTGGCCTGCTGAATGGCATTCCCCTGGCTAGATGTGGCCGATAAAGCCACCATAGAAGAGAATTTCTGGTCTCTTGATTCAGATTTAGAGTGGGGGACAAATCTGAGTAATCCCCATTCCACTGACTTAGCATGCACAGTTGCAGTGGTCTGAGATATAGGCGTGCAAAAGGAACTATGTCCATTGCTGCTACCATTAGTCCGATTACCTCCATGCATTGAGCTACTGATGGGTGTTGAATAGAATGAAGGACACGGCATGCACTTTGAAGTTTTGTTAACCTGTCCTCTGTTAGGTAAATCTTCATTTGTACAGAATCTATCAGAGTCCCCAGGAAGGGAACTCTTGTGAGTGGAAAGAGAGAACTTCTCTTTTCGTTCACTTTCCATCCATGCGACCTTAGAAATGCCAGTACTATCTCTGTATGAGATTTGGCAGTTTGAAGGCTTGAAGCTTGTATCAGTATGTCGTCTAAGTACGGAGCTACTGAAATTCCTCGCGGTCTTAGTACCGCCAGAAGAGTGCCCAGAACCTTTGTGAAGATTCTTGGAGCCGTAGCCAGTCCGAATGGAAGAGCTACAAACTGGTAATGCCTGTCAAAAAGGCAAACCTTAGATACCGGTAATGGCTTTTGTGAATCGGTATGTGAAGGTAAGCATCCTTTAAATCCACTGTGGTCATGTACTGACCCTCTTGGATCATGGGCAAAAATGTTCGAATAGTTTCCATCTTGAACGATGGAACTCTTAGGAATTTGTTTAGGATCTTTAAATCCAAGATTGGCCTGAAGGTTCCCTCTTTTTTGGGAACTACAAACAGATTTGAGTAAAACCCTTGTCCTAGTTCCAACCGCGGAACTGGATGGATCACTCCCATTAATAAAAGATCTTGTACGCGGCGTAGAAACGCTTCCTTCTTTGTTAGGTTTGTTGACAACCTTGACAGATGAAATCTCCCTCTTGGGGGAGAGGATTTGAAGTCCAGAAGGTATCCCTGAGATATGATCTCTAACGCCCAGGGATCCTGAACATCTCTTGCCCAAGTCTGGGCGAAGAGGGAAAGTCTACCCCCCACTAGATCCGGTCCCGGATCGGGGGCCCTCAATTCATGCTGTCTTAGGGGCAGCAGCAGGTTTTCTGGCCTGTTTGCCCCTGTTCCAGGACTGGTTAGGTTTCCAGCCTTGTCTGTAGCGAGCAACAGCTCCTTCCTGTTTTGGTGCAGAGGAAGTTGATGCTGCTCCTGCTTTGAAATTACGAAAGGAACGAAAATTGGACTGTCTAGCCTTGGCTTTGGCCTTTTCCTGAGGCAGGGCATGACCTTTACCTCCTGTAATGTCAGCAATAATCTCTTTCAAGCCGGGCCCGAATAAGGTCTGCCCTTTGAAAGGAATATTAAGCAATTTAGATTTAGACGTAACATCAGCTGACCAGGATTTCAGCCACAGAGCTCTGCGTGCCTGAATGGCGAATCCTGAATTTTTAGCCGCAAGTTTAGTTAAATGTACTACGGCATCTGAAATAAATGAATTAGCTAACTTAAGGAATTTAAGTTTGTGTGTGATGTCATCTAGTGTGGATGATTGAAGTGTCTCTTCCAGAGACTCAAACCAAAATGCTGCTGCAGCCGTGACAGGCGCAATACATGCAAGAGGTTGCAATATAAACCCTTGTTGAACAAACATTTTCTTAAGGTAACCCTCTAATTTTTTATCCATTGGATCTGAAAAAGCACAGCTATCCTCCACTGGGATAGTGGTACGCTTAGCTAAAGTAGAAACTGCTCCCTCCACCTTAGGGACCATTTGCCATAAGTCCCGTGTGGCGGCGTCTATTGGAAACATCTTTCTGAATATAGGAGGGGGTGAGAAAGGCACACCGGGTCTATCCCACTCCTTAGTAACAATGTCAGTAAGTCTCTTAGGTATAGGAAAAACGTCAGTACTCGTCGGTACCGCAAAATATTTATCCAACCTACACATTTTCTCTGGGATTGCAACAGTGTTACAATCATTCAGAGCCGCTAATACCTCCCCTAGTAACACACGGAGGTTCTCAAGCTTAAATTTAAAATTTGAAATGTCTGAGTCCAGTTTATTTGGATCAGAACCGTCACCCACAGAATGAAGCTCTCCGTCTTCACGTTCTGCAAACTGTGACGCAGTATCAGACATGGCCCTTGCATTATCAGCGCACTCTGTTCTCACCCCAGAGTGATCACGTTTACCTCTTAGTTCTGGTAGTTTAGCCAAAACTTCAGTCATAACAGTAGCCATATCTTGTAATGTGATTTGTAATGGCCGCCCAGATGTACTCGGCGCTACAATATCACGCACCTCCTGAGCGGGAGATGCAGGTACTGACACGTGAGGCGAGTTAGTCGGCATAACTCTCCCCTCGTTGTTTGGTGAAATATGTTCAATTTGTACAGATTGACTGTTTTTTAAAATAGCATCAATACATTTAGTACATAAATTTCTATTGGGCTCCAGTTTGGCATTAACACATATAGCACAGAGATATTCCTCTGAATCAGACATGTTTAACACACTAGCAAATAAACAGCAACTTGAAAATACTTTTCAAAGTAATTTACAAATAATATGAAAACGAACTGTGCCTTTAAGAAGCACAGAAAAAAATTATAACAGTTAAAATAATTAAGTTATAGCATCAATCTTTGTCAGAATATACAGTTTTAGCAAAGGATTGTTCCCCTCAGCAATTAAACAACACAACTTTAGCAAAGGTTTAATCCCATTAGCAAAGATAACAATTTCTGAAAGCAGGAAACAAATTACAGAATAAACGTTTTTATGTCAGTCAAACTATAATTCTCACAGCTCTGCTGAGAGAAAATATTTGATGCATAGTAAAAGCGCCCCTCCCCCACACACACAGCAGTGAGGGAGAACAGAAACTGACAGAAAAAACAGATTTAAGCAACTGCCAAGTGGAAAAATAGTGCCCAAACATTTATTCACTCAGTACCTCAGTAAATGAAAATGATTTTACATTCCAGCAAAAACATTAAACATAATCTCTAGTTATTAAACAACTTTATGTCTTTCTTACAGTGTAATTCTAGTGAAATACCATTCCCCAGAATACTGAAGTGTAAAGTATACATACATGACATTATATCGGTATGGCAGGATTTTCTCATCAATTCCATTGTCAGAAAATAAAAACTGCTACATACCTCTATGCAGATTCATCTGCCCGCTGTCCCCTGATCTGAAGTTTTACCTCACTCCTCAGATGGCCGAGAAACAGCAATATGATCTTAACTACTCCGGCTAAAATCATAGCAAAACTCTGGTAGATTCTTCCTCAAACTCTGCCAGAGAGGTAATAACACACTCCGGTGTTATTTTAAAATAACAAACTTTTGATTGAAGATATAAAACTAAGTATAATCACCATAGTCCTCTCACACGACCTATCTAGTTGCTGGGTGCAAGAGAATGACTGGGGGTGACGTAGAGGGGAGGAGCTATATAGCAGCTCTGCTGGGTGAATCCTCTTGCACTTCCTGTAGGGGAGCAGATAATATCCCACAAGTAATGATGACCCGTGGACTGATCACACTTAACAGAAGAAATATGGACTATCCACCCCTAAGATAGAAGTGAGTTATTATTTAAAAGAATCGTCCTGAGTCTGATATAGAAGGAAGGAGAGGAGGATGGGCAGTGATTAGTTTTGGTCTTTCTTCATGTATTGATCCCATATTTCCTGAGCTAAAATGAAATGATCCCTGGTACCAGACTTATAGAATCTGTATTCTTCGAGTTCCAAGAGGTCGGTAACTCTCTGGCTCCACATTGAAACACTCGGAGGAGAGGGGGATTTCCAATTTTTGGCAATTAGTGACTTTACACCATTAGTACAAATACGGAATAGTATATTGTGGGCCTTGGAAGGGAGTTTAATATGTTTATTTAGGAGGAATACGAGTGGGTCTAGAGGTAATTGAGTCTGAAAGATGGTCTCGATTTCTAATATTACATCCCTCCAGTAACTGTTTATACTGTTGCACCACCACCACATATATCCCATTCCACTGCCAAAATGACCGCAGCGCCAGCAACGGTTTCTCGAAGAAGGGTATAGCGTATGTAAACGTCTGGGGGTAAGGTACCAATTATGGAGAATTTTGTAATTCATCTCCACCAGCGTAGCCGATGAGGATGATGACTTGGTATTGGAGAATATGGAAGATGCCATCTGGGGAAGGATAATTACCCCCAACTCTCTTTCCCATGCCTCGATGGAACAGGGCAAGTTGCCCGGGGGAGGTTGGGATAAAATTGCATATATTTTTGAAAGGAGGTGTTTGCAGGGGCCAGATATGGACATCAATTGTTCCAGTTTGGTCATAGGTCTTAGCATATTGTGTCTTTGCTTGTGTGTCATTATATAGTGATGTATTTTTCTATAGTTAAACCAATTACTCGCCCACTCATACCCCAACTCCTGGAGGTTCTTGTGAGAACGGATATGTTAATTGTCCGAAAGATTGGCGACAATAAGGTCTGGGGGGGAATCTAAGTCTGTATGTTGGGTCTCCAAGGCCTTCAAGGAGAACTCTGGATTATGGACCAGAGAAGTGAGGGGGGAGGGCCTAGAGGAAAGATATGGATTAGTCTTGTTAGCTACCTCCCATTGGGCCAAGGTCTCCCTAGTCAATGGGTTATCTATGTCCTTTATCATTTTATCAAAATGGGGAAGCCAGCAAAAGGTTTGCAGGCATATATCTCCATTAATATGTTCCTCTAAAGGCACCCACCTCTTTTGTGCTTTATGGACCCTCCAATCAAGAATCCTCTGAATATAGATTGCCTGTCTGTATCGTTCTATATTGGGAACTCCCAATCCACCATGGGTCCTTAAGTCTGTCATTAGCTTTCTATTTATTCT